>NC_086448.1:561517882-561760965 GCF_028390025.1 Pseudophryne corroboree
GGCCGGTGTCCTTTCTACACTTTACCACTCTCCACCGGTATTATTATTTCTCCGCTCTCAAGTTCTACATTTCAGTTCATATTTCATCGCTCCCAAGTTCATTTATTATTTAACTGGTTCCAGCCAGTATCCACTCCGTGTTAACAACAGTCTGGTTCCAGCCAGTATCCACAGCAGCTGTTTTATCTTCAGCAACCCAGCTTTTCCTGGAACACCAGCTGGCACAATCCTGGGTTATCTCCATTGCTACAGTCGGGCCTGGTAAGGACTTTCCATCTAGAAGATCATAAGAACTATCTCACACTACCAGTGCCCTGTGGCTCCTGCCATCCTGTAGTACCCAGGAACTGTATTTATTCTTTGCTGACTTTTACGTTTTCTTTTACTGCTGCTGTGTTGCGGAGTTGTCATAATAAACATCATTGACTTTTATCCAAGTTGTCGTGGTCACGCCTTCGGGCAGTTATTATTCATGTTACTTACATGTCCAGGGGTCTGATACAACCTCCCAGGTTCCGGTACATCTCAGCCCCTACAACTGAGGCTGCCTCCCGTCAGCTCAGGCCCTCAGTTGTGACATGGACTTTCTACTTGTTTCCGCGATGCACATATTTGGTGCTTCTTTCTCCTTATTTAGGAAGAAGCGCTTCACTGCCAGTTTCCTGACAAATTTTTGTACATCCACATAAATTTCAAAGGGATTGGATTGATGCGAAGGGGCAAACTTAAGTCCCTTCTTAAGGACTCTTTCTTCATTAACATCCAAGGTTCTTGAGCTTAAATTAAAAATCTTAATTTCCTCATTGTTTTTTTCTATCTCATTATCTAATTTATGAACCTTATTCTTTTTTTGTGTATTAAGAGTAGGTCTAATACCTGCTCTTTTTCCCCTTTTTATTTTTTTGTGTCTATTATCTTTTAAACTCTGGGTCTCCTTGGGGTTCTGGGATCCCAGTTTAAACGGGGTGAGTATGAGGTAGATGGGTTCTCATCTTGCATTTCTTGAAAGACTGAGAACCTATTCGTGGTGTTACGAAAATTATGATTTCTAGATGTCTCCTCAAATGGAACCTTTCGTGTATCTAATCTATAGGGATCACCTCTTCCCTGATCGTACCTCTGTCTATATTCATAATTTCTATAGTTCCCTTTTGGTACTCGTCTTTTACGAACTGGTTCAAACGATTCATTATATTGATATGGATCATTTCTCCACTGATTTTGTGGTCTAGGATTTCTCATATTATTTTTCCTCCAGGTGGGTGTACTAATAACAATATTTGGAGGTTTTTCAGGAATTACGGACACCTTTTCTGTGTTTATTTCCCCCGTATCTCTTAAATATTTCTTATGCTTTTTATCTCTTAATTCTTTGGTATTCTTATTGATCTTCTTTAGTAGCTCTTTTTCAGCTATTCTAAAGTCCTCAAGTTCTTTAAAAGGATTTATGAGGGTGTGTAAAAGATTTATTTCATCATTCAACTTAGATATCGCCGACCTTCTCTCTTTAATAATGAGACCTATCAGAGACAGTGAGCAACTATCTAAGATTGAATCCAATTCTCGTTTAAAATTCCCATCTTCAGTGGTAAATGAAGGAGGCTTAACAATCTTAAGACCTTTGGGAATAATCTGATCGGCATGGTATTTCTCTAGGGTGATTAATTCCCACCATAAACGGTTCTCTTTTAACATCACCCCCTCTAATTTAGGAAAAATGGTATCTAAATCCTCATCACAGACATCAATTATGTCATTGGTTTTTGAGAAAGTGGATGATATTAGTTCTTTCCTTGTTTCTCTAAAATTAAACATGTCTGCAGCACGACGTAACCCCTAAGGGATGAAATTTGAACCAAGTGAAAAGTGTGTTTTAGGTGTTACAAATGTGCGCAGTAAAAAACAAAATCATGCAGCAGAAGTACACGTGAATGAGAGTGTTCATCCAACACTCAAAATATAGGAAGTATTCTCAAAGATTATTTACGTGCTCAAACCTGCGCTTATTTTGCTTAAACATGTATATATTTATACCAATAGCCGTGCTTTAAGTACAAAAAAACACATACAATAATAGTGTGTGACATGCAAAGCACCACCTCCAAATAACAATAATTACTGAGCTTTTATAGAAGATGAAGGAATCACAAGCTTCTATGCATAACTCCTTTGTGTTATGCAGGGGTAATACCATCCAATGGTTTCTGAAATGGAATAAAACGTGCTTCCCCTATATGGTGTCAACCATTACAGGGGGGAACCAGCACAGAAAGAAATCATAGTGCAGTAGTTTGTATAAAATGGAAATTTCTTTTTAATACAAATTGCACTTACAACAGATCAATTATAAAAACACATGTAAACATCCTTCTATGGCAGTGGCACTGGAACACTACAAGCATATCACCAAAATCCTGCAGATGGAGTTCAGGAGGGGATCAGCGTCCACAGTTCCGGAACTTGTAGATGCTTCTCCAAAAGTGGTAATGCAGAGTGACTAAGTGTCCGACCAGCAGGAGTTATCGAGACCACACTTAACGCGTTTCGGACCTCGCCGGGTCCTTCGTCAGAAGTGTGGTTACGGTCTCAGAACGGAACTTTTAAAGGTTTGCTAATTGCTCAAAGTATCAGCAGCGGTGTGGGATGTCCGCTTCCTCTTTCACTCCCGGAAATGATGTCATCCAATTACGGCACTGCGTTCCACAGTTATCCATTGAGCGTATTCACCGGAAGCAGGAAGTGTTCATCTCCTCGCATCTGCGCTGCGTTCCACTGCGGTTAATGGAATCCTCATTTGTATTGCAGAACGAGTTCGTTTCAGTCCCATACTATAATGCGTTACCCAGGTAGATGGCAAAAGTTGGTAAATAAGAAGTGTCCATAATAATATTCAGACAGACCCTGTCAATGATATTGGATGTATGGTGATTCATATATTCAGAAAATAGGATAATTTCTTATCATTAGCCATCACCATAACAACATCCATAAAGTGACAGTGCATATTAACCTATACATGTTATTAAAAAAAATTAAAAAATTTTTTTTATTAAAAGGGGGATCTCCTACATTCCTTATGTTAAAAAACATCCTAATTCAAATTCATTATTCAAACCAGTAGGGATCAGAGTTTTCAATAAAAATATCCACCTCATCTCTGCCCTAGACAACCTTTTTTCCACATCCCTAGTTCTTAATTTTGGCAGGATTAGTTCTATGCCACAAAAGAATTTTAAATAACAGTCCTTTTTATCATGGCATTTTTTGAAATGTGCCGACACAGTATGCGTGTCCAAACCTTTTCTAATATTGTAAACGTGCTCGGCCAGCCTAGTTTTTAATGCTCTGGTTGTCCGGCCCACATAATACAGGCCGCAGCTGCAGCCGAACACGTATACAACATTACGTGAATTACACGTGATAAACTGATTAATTATGTAAGTGTTACCATTGATAGTAAATTCTTTGATTTTACTGGTATCACTTTTAACTGTTCGACACATAAGGCAACATCCACATCGATGGAATCCCTTAGTTCGAATGCTCTGACGGGATTCCACGTTTAGACTACTCCTCACAAGTTTATCTTTCAGAGCTGGGGCCTTTCTATAAATAAAGGATGGTACTAATGGAAGGTTAGCGGCAAGAACTTGATCCTGTAGTAAAAGCTTCCAATTTGTTTTAAAAATCTTTTCTATATCTTTAAAATTATTACTGTACTGACTAATGAAGGCCCATTCATATTTGTCATTTTTTCTATTCTCACAGACCTTAGTTTTTAGCAGATCTTCTCTCTCTATATTGTCTATTTTTGTTCTTGCTTTTTCAATCGTGCCTAATGTATATCCTTTCTGTTTAAAACGTTCTGAGATCTCATTTAACTGTAGATCACAGACGTCTTTGTCAGTACAATTTCATTTGACCCTTGAAAACTGGCTGAAAGGGATTCCCTCCAGCCAGTTATCATGATGCAGGCTAGATCTCTCAATGAAACTATTAGTAACAGTTGGTTTTCTATAATTTTTAGTTTTTATAATCCCTTGATCAATATAAATACAAAGATCCAAAAAATGAATTTCCTTTTTACTATGTGTGAATGTAAGTTTTATTGCCATATTGTTCTCATTAAGTTGGTGAAGGAACATAGTCAATGACTCCTCATCACCCTTCCACACAAATAGGATATCATCTATGTATCTCTGCCAGGACACCAGGTTCGCCACCAGGCTGCCATCCTTAAATATCTGGCGGTCTTCCCAGTACGCCATGAACAAGTTGGCATAACTGGGTGCGAACCTGGTGCCCATAGCAGTGCCCACAACCTGTAGATAGAAGTCACCATCAAAAATAAAATAATTGTTGATAAGTATAAACTCTATTCCTTCTAAAATAAAATTCTTTGTCAGTTGATCCAAATCACTTTTTTCTAAGAAAAAGGAGACTGCTGTTAAACCCCTTTCTTTTTCAATCACTGTATATAGTGTGGTGACATCAGCACTACATAAGATTAAATCAGACTCCCAGTTATGATCTCTAAGTTTTCTAAGAACATCACCTGTGTCTTTCAAATATGCTTTAGTTGAAGTTACTAATGGTTGTAGGTAATAATCAATTACCGCAGAAAGATTTGAGGTGATACTATTACAGCCCGAAATGATCGGGCGACCAGGAGGATTGTTACAATCCTTGTGAACTTTTGGAAGGGTATATATTGTTGGAATTGTGGGATTTTTTATATTAATGAAATCTACTTCATTGCCCTAATGGACAAAAATAAATATGTGGAAGATATTCACAAACAACTTAATAATGGAACTACTTATAGGAAATTAAAAAGTGACCCCACAATGAGAATTGAGAAAGCACTGGGAGTACTTATACAAAAAGCTATGGAAAATGGTGTTTTGACACAAAATGAAGTAGATTTCATTAATATAAAAAATCCCACAATTCCAACAATATATACCCTTCCAAAAGTTCACAAGGATTGTAACAATCCTCCTGGTCGCCCGATCATTTCGGGCTGTAATAGTATCACCTCAAATCTTTCTGCGGTAATTGATTATTACCTACAACCATTAGTAACTTCAACTAAAGCATATTTGAAAGACACAGGTGATGTTCTTAGAAAACTTAGAGATCATAACTGGGAGTCTGATTTAATCTTATGTAGTGCTGATGTCACCACACTATATACAGTGATTGAAAAAGAAAGGGGTTTAACAGCAGTCTCCTTTTTCTTAGAAAAAAGTGATTTGGATCAACTGACAAAGAATTTTATTTTAGAAGGAATAGAGTTTATACTTATCAACAATTATTTTATTTTTGATGGTGACTTCTATCTACAGGTTGTGGGCACTGCTATGGGCACCAGGTTCGCACCCAGTTATGCCAACTTGTTCATGGCGTACTGGGAAGACCGCCAGATATTTAAGGATGGCGGCCTGGTGGCGAACCTGGTGTCCTGGCAGAGATACATAGATGATATCCTATTTGTGTGGAAGGGTGATGAGGAGTCATTGACTATGTTCCTTCACCAACTTAATGAGAACAATATGGCAATAAAACTTACATTCACACATAGTAAAAAGGAAATTCATTTTTTGGATCTTTGTATTTATATTGATCAAGGGATTATAAAAACTAAAAATTATAGAAAACCAACTGTTACTAATAGTTTCATTGAGAGATCTAGCCTGCATCATGATAACTGGCTGGAGGGAATCCCTTTCAGCCAGTTTTCAAGGGTCAAACGAAATTGTACTGACAAAGACGTCTGTGATCTACAGTTAAATGAGATCTCAGAACGTTTTAAACAGAAAGGATATACATTAGGCACGATTGAAAAAGCAAGAACAAAAATAGACAATATAGAGAGAGAAGATCTGCTAAAAACTAAGGTCTGTGAGAATAGAAAAAATGACAAATATGAATGGGCCTTCATTAGTCAGTACAGTAATAATTTTAAAGATATAGAAAAGATTTTTAAAACAAATTGGAAGCTTTTATTACAGGATCAAGTTCTTGCCGCTAACCTTCCATTAGTACCATCCTTTATTTATAGAAAGGCCCCAGCTCTGAAAGATAAACTTGTGAGGAGTAGTCTAAACGTGGAATCCCGTCAGAGCATTCGAACTAAGGGATTCCATCGATGTGGATGTTGCCTTATGTGTCGAACAGTTAAAAGTGATACCAGTAAAATCAAAGAATTTACTATCAATGGTAACACTTACATAATTAATCAGTTTATCACGTGTAATTCACGTAATGTTGTATACGTGTTCGGCTGCAGCTGCGGCCTGTATTATGTGGGCCGGACAACCAGAGCATTAAAAACTAGGCTGGCCGAGCACGTTTACAATATTAGAAAAGGTTTGGACACGCATACTGTGTCGGCACATTTCAAAAAATGCCATGATAAAAAGGACTGTTATTTAAAATTCTTTTGTGGCATAGAACTAATCCTGCCAAAATTAAGAACTAGGGATGTGGAAAAAAGGTTGTCTAGGGCAGAGATGAGGTGGATATTTTTATTGAAAACTCTGATCCCTACTGGTTTGAATAATGAATTTGAATTAGGATGTTTTTTAACATAAGGAATGTAGGAGATCCCCCTTTTAATAATTTTTTTTTTACATTTTTTTAATAACATGTATAGGTTAATATGCACTGTCACTTTATGGATGTTGTTATGGTGATGGCTAATGATAAGAAATTATCCTATTTTCTGAATATATGAATCACCATACATCCAATATCATTGACAGGGTCTGTCTGAATATTATTATGGACACTTCTTATTTACCAACTTTTGCCATCTACCTGGGTAACGCATTATAGTATGGGACTGAAACGAACTCGTTCTGCAATACAAATGAGGATTCCATTAACCGCAGTGGAACGCAGCGCAGATGCGAGGAGATGAACACTTCCTGCTTCCGGTGAATACGCTCAATGGATAACTGTGGAACGCAGTGCCATAATTGGATGACATCATTTCCGGGAGTGAAAGAGGAAGCGGACATCCCACACCGCTGCTGATACTTTGAGCAATTAGCAAACCTTTAAAAGTTCCGTTCTGAGACCGTAACCACACTTCTGACGAAGGACCCGGCGAGGTCCGAAACGCGTTAAGTGTGGTCTCGATAACTCCTGCTGGTCGGACACTTAGTCACTCTGCATTACCACTTTTGGAGAAGCATCTACAAGTTCCGGAACTGTGGACGCTGATCCCCTCCTGAACTCCATCTGCAGGATTTTGGTGATATGCTTGTAGTGTTCCAGTGCCACTGCCATAGAAGGATGTTTACATGTGTTTTTATAATTGATCTGTTGTAAGTGCAATTTGTATTAAAAAGAAATTTCCATTTTATACAAACTACTGCACTATGATTTCTTTCTGTGCTGGTTCCCCCCTGTAATGGTTGACACCATATAGGGGAAGCACGTTTTATTCCATTTCAGAAACCATTGGATGGTATTACCCCTGCATAACACAAAGGAGTTATGCATAGAAGCTTGTGATTCCTTCATCTTCTATAAAAGCTCAGTAATTATTGTTATTTGGAGGTGGTGCTTTGCATGTCACACACTATTATTGTATGTGTTTTTTTGTACTTAAAGCACGGCTATTGGTATAAATATATACTTGTTTAAGCAAAATAAGCGCAGGTTTGAGCACGTAAATAATCTTTGAGATCACCACCCAGGATGCCAAGGCCTCAGTTATCCGCTTTGCAGCAGGATGACTGCTGTGATATTTCATCTTCCTCGCAAAGGACTGTTGGACAGTCAATTTCTTACTGGAAGTAGTACAAGTGGTCTTCCGACTTCCCCTCTGGGATGACCATCGACTCCCAGCAGCAACAACAGCAGCGCCTGCAGCAGTAGGCGTTACACGCAAGGATGCATCGGAGGAATCCCAGGCAGGAGAGGACTCGTCAGAATTGCCAGTGACATGGCCTGCAGGACTATTGGCATTCCTGGGGAAGGAGGAAATTGACACTGAGGGAGTTGGTGGTGGGGTGGTTTGCGTGAGCTTGGTTACAAGAGGAAGGGATTTACTGGTCAGTGGACTGCTTCCGCTGTCACCCAAAGTTTTTGAACTTGTCACTGACTTATTATGAATGCGCTGCAGGTGACGTATAAGGGAGGATGTTCTGAGGTGGTTAACGTCCTTACCCCTACTTATTACAGCTTGACAAAGGCAACACACGGCTTGACAAATGTTGTCCGCATTTCTGGTGAAATACTTCCACACCGAAGAGCTGATTTTTTTGGTATTTTCACCAGGCATGTCAACGGCCCTATTCCTCCCACGGACAACAGGTGTCTCCCCGGGTGCCTGACTTAAACAAACCACCTCACCATCAGAATCCTCCTTGTCAATTTCCTCCCCAGCGCCAGCAACACCCATATCCTCCTCATCCTGGTGTACTTCAACACTGACATTTTCAATCTGACTATCAGGAACTGGACTACGGGTGCTCCTTCCAGCACTTGCAGGGGGCGTGCAAATGGTGGAAGGCGCATGCTCTTCACGTCCAGTGTTGGGAAGGTCAGGCATCGCAACCGACACAATTGGACTCTCCTTGTGGATTTGGGATTTCGAAGAACGCACAGTTCTTTGCAGTGCTTTTGCCAGCTTGAGTCTTTTCAGTTTTCTAGCGAGAGGCTGAGTGCTTCCATCCTCCTGTGAAGCTGAACCACTAGCCATGAACATAGGCCAGGGCCTCAGCCGTTCCTTGCCACTCCGTGTGGTAAATGGCATATTGGCAAGTTTACGCTTCTCCTCCGACAATTTTATTTTTGGTTTTGGAGTCCTTTTTTTACTGATATTTGGTGTTTTGGATTTGACATGCTCTGTACTATGCCATTGGGCATCGGCCTTGGCAGACGACGTTGCTGGCATTTCATCGTCTCGGCCATGACTAGTGGCAGCAGCTTCAGCACGAGGTGGAAGTGGATCTTGATCTTTCCCTAATTTTGGAACCTCAACATTTTTGTTCTCCATATTTTAATAGGCACAACTAAAAGGCACCTCAGGTAAACAATGGAGATGGATGGATACTAGTATACTTATGGATGGACTGCCGAGTGCCGACACAGAGGTAGCTACAGCCGTGGACTACCGTACTGTGTCTGCTGCTAATATAGACTGGATGATAATGAGATGAAATCAATATATATATATGTATGTATATATAATATCACTAGTACTACAGCCGGACAGGTAGATAATATATTTATTAGGTAATGATGACTGATGACGGACCTGCTGGACACTGTCAGCTCAGCAGCACCGCAGACTGCTACAGTAAGCTACTATACTCTATAGTAGTATGTACAAAGAAGAAAGAAAAAAAAAAACACGGGTAGGTGGTATACAATTATGGATGGACTGCCGAGTGCCGACACAGAGGTAGCTACAGCCGTGGACTAACGTACTGTGTCTGCTGCTAATATAGACTGGATGATTGATAATGAGATGAAATCAATATATATATGTATGTATATATAATATCACTAGTACTGCAGCCGGACAGGTAGATAATATATTTATTAGGTAATGATGACTGATGACGGACCTGCTGGACACTGTCAGCTCAGCAGCACCGCAGACTGCTACAGTAAGCTACTATACTATAGTAGTATGTACAAAGAAGAAAGAAAAAAAAAACCACGGGTAGGTGGTATACAATTATGGATGGACTGCCGAGTGCCGACACAGAGGTAGCTACAGCCGTGGACTAACGTACTGTGTCTGCTGCTAATATAGACTGGATGATTGATAATGAGATGAAATCAATATATATATGTATGTATATATAATATCACTAGTACTGCAGCCGGACAGGTAGATAATATATTTATTAGGTAATGATGACTGATGACGGACCTGCTGGACACTGTCAGGTCAGCACAGCACCGCAGACTGCTACAGTAAGCTACTATAGTAGTATGTATAAAGAAGAATGAAAAAAAAAAAAACCACGGGTAGGTGGTATACAATATTATATATATATATATATTATATACAATTATATATATATATATTAAACTGGTGGTGATTGATTATTAAACTGGTGGTCACTTCAGGTCACGTTGCAACTTGCAACTAGTACTCCGAGGCCTAAGCAGACAATCACAAAATATATTATTATACTGGTGGTCAGTGTGGTCACAACAATGGCAGTGTGGCACTGACTCTGGCAGCAAAAGTGTGCACTGTACGTTATATGTACTCCTGAGTCCTGCTCTCAGACTCTAACTGCTCCCCACTGTCAGTGTCTCCCCCACAAGTCAGATAATACACTTACAGTCACACTATCTAATCTATAAATATCACTTCAGCAAGTAGTATAGTAGTATACAGTATAGTAGTACTCCTAATAATGCTCTCCAAAATACTGTGTCTCTCTCTTCTCTAAACAGAGAGGACGCCAGCCACGTCCTCTCCCTATGACTCTCAATGCACGTGTGAAAATGGTGGCGACGCGCGGCTCCTTATATAGAATCCGAGTCTCGCGATAGAATCCGAGCCTCGCGAGAATCCGACAGCGTGATGATGACGTTCGGGCGCGCTCGGGTTAGCCGAGCAAGGCGGGAAGATCCGAGCCTGCTCGGACCCGTGTAAAAAACCTGAAGTTCGGGCGGGTTCGGATTCAGAGGAACCGAACCCGCTCATCTCTACATAACACCAAAGTTAATATTTTGTTCTGTGTCTTCTGTGCAACCCACAATATTAAATGTTTAATCGTAAATAATAAGCAATATTATAATGGACATAGAGTCATTGTTGTAATAGTACCAGACTAGACTATGTAACAACACTGACTGGAAGCAACAGACAGCTATATCAGCTGGAAAAATAGTTAGCTGGAACAGATGACACTGATGGTTTGCACTGGAGACTTGGTTGAGTTGTCTGGAACAAATGTTTTAGCAGGATCAGCTGGAACCAATAGCATGATCATCTGGAACTGATAACAGGAACGGCTGCAACCGATATTTAGCAGGATCAGCTTGGACTGATAGTATAGCAGGATTGGCTGGAACCAATGTTTTAGCATGGTCATCTGGAACCAATAGCAGGATCGTCTCGGACAGATAGAGCTGGATTATTGGCTGGAACCGATGACGAGGAATTGTTGGCTGGAACCGACGATGGGGAATTGTCGGTTGGAACCAATTGCAAAGAAATGTAAGCTGGAACCGACTACATATTATAGGCTGGAATTATAGGCTGTAATCGACTACATATTTTCTCAGCCACAATCTGGGAAGAAAAAAGGGCTACTTATTGCGTATTTGTTTTCACTGCCTCATGCAATTGAAACAGAATCCCCAATAATCACTGCAATTAGGGCTAACTGGATAGCCCCTGGCGAGGTAATTGGCCACAGAAATTTACCGTGGCTAATTGGATACTGCCCAATAGGGGTTATTCAGAGTCAGTAGCAGTTTTGCTAAAATAGCAAAAACGGCTACTGATAAAGGGGGTCATTCCGAGTTGATCGCTCGTTAGCAGTTTTTAGCAGCCGTGCAAACGCATTGTTGCCGCCCACCGGGGAGTGTATTTTCGCTTTGCAAAAGTGCGAACGCCTGTGCAGCAGAGCGCAAGCAAAAACATTTTGTGCAAAACAAGACCAGCCCTGGACTTACTCTTCGTGTGCATTGATTCTAATGTTGGAGGGTTGGCTCCTGCGTTTCCCCCCCGCACGCCTGCGTTTTTTCTAATACTCCCAGAAAACTGTCAGTTGACACCCAGAAACGCCCCCTTCCTGTCAATCTTCTTGCGTTGTGCCATGCGACTGAAAGCTTCGCTAGAACCTGTGCTAAACCACAAAGGTCTTTGCACCTGTACGTCATGCGTGCGCATTGCGGTGCATACGCTTGCGCAGAAATGCAGATTTTTAGCCTGATCACTGCGCTGCTAACAATGGCAGCTAGCGATCAACTCGGAATGACTCCCCGCATGTGTAGCACTGACCGATTCGATTGCAATTCAATTGCAATCGCATCACAGAAAGCGGCAAATAGAGGTCGACAACTGTATATGCAGCCAGGCTGCATATACAGACACACCACTGACATGTTTCCGATCACAGGAAACATAGGCGACTTCATCTGGCCTTCCCGAAAATGGCCATGGCACGCCTGCATTTCCTGTACAACTCCCCCTCAATGCTGCATCGCTGCCTCTGGCCACCCGCCACCTTTAAATCACTATGTGATTGCATCCTCCTGGGATGGATGCAAGTGCTGTACATGCACAGGTGGCCGAAACATGGCCATTTGGGATTTTTACTAAATAGCATCCACCTCTGAATACCCCCCTATGTCTGTAAATCTAGATCTTTACACTGGTTATTTCCTGCCCCTTGGTGGTATCTTGTAAGGTAGTAGGTCAGTTGGAGAGTACCATATTCAGTAGAGAGGTAGTGTCTCTGACTGATTCTGGTAAAAGTCCTAGTTTAAACCTGGGTACTCCTTAGCTAGTTGCATCTTGTCTGGACTATGGGCCTGTGCTCCCTGGAGCAGGACACACTGACACTTGTGCTCCCTGAGTCAGGAGACACTGATACTTGTAGAGCCTGAACCAGGACACCATAGGCGTTTCTATAATGGGTGCAGTGTGTGTGGTGCACACGGGCCCCCAGCTCCGAGGGGGCCCACTCCGCACATCCTGCACCCATATATTTTACTTACCTCTTTGGAGTCCCGTGGCGGTGTCCCTGCAGTGCGGGCACAAATCACTTGGAAAATGGGCACCGCATGCATTTCCGAGTGATTTGCGCATGCGCAATGGAGATGTCCCTGGGAACAATGTGTGCACCGTATTCCCAGAGACCTGCGCATGCGCAGTAGACATTCTGTAAGTTGACACTTACTCAGCCTGCATCGCAGATGAACATCGATACAATGTTGCCCTAATGTATGTCTACCATTAGGCACAGGTTACTATTCCCAGTCGTAGTCCACGTGGATGGTAAAGTATGAAAAAGTTGAAAAAACTTGTGTCTACCATATGTGTGTCAACATTTGTCATGTTGACCTTTTGAACTGTCTACATTTTACATGTCGACCTTTTGGCCCTGTCGACCTTTTGATCCAGGCGACCTAATGCATGTTAACCATTAGTGGTAGGCCTATTGTCTGTAGACCTTTTTAGTGTCAAGCTATAGTCCGGATACCGTAAATATGCTAATGCCTGCCAACCGACTCCCCGTCTGTAATAGTGTGCGACGGACTGAGCAAATGTTGCTACGCCCACATTCTCTATCTGCGTAGAGTGCAGATCTGCCGGGGATTGAGAACACACCACCACTGACGCAACCTCGGATGCACTTCAACACCTTGAGTAAGTCCTGGGCTGTGCATATTCTGGGTCAAATTTCTGTCTTAAAAAGAGACTGTGATTCTACAATTGGCAACGCAGACACGCACCTGGAACTCCCATAATAAGCACACTGGCCTCTTTATTAACACTTTTTGGATCGCAGAGGTCTTCTCAGGATCTTGCGACCACAGAGACATTGTGAATGTGTCTCAAACTTTAGTTTGAGCATGTGCAGAAACACTCCCCTAGCTAGCTCGATCCTCTTCCATCAAACTACCAAGAGAATGGGTTGTCATCTGACATAGATACATTGTTTTGCTATTTCAAAGCTCTCGTACTGTATTTTTGTTTCTCCCCAAGTGTGCAGTAGTTGACTCCTATGATCTCCCATTGTATGTTGTACTGTACTATCCTAAACGTTGTTAAATAAAGAGGTTTTAAAAACGCAAAACCCAGTTGTCACAAATTGTTACCCTTACAGTACCTCCCCCTCACATCAAAACCTAGCTATGCCATTGCTGATAAGAGGCTGTCCTGGCGCAAACCGTCCTCCATTAAAATCTTTATAATTGCTTGCAGGAGTGGAGGAGGAGTTTGTTTTTGCCATGCATGGCTATTTGCCTGGCATTTACACACACGAGGCTGAAATCCTTCTCAGGCTAAACTCTAGCTATAGCCTATAGGCTGGCACCGACCCTAGTATGGCACCCTGCAGCCTAGAAAACTGTATTTCCTCTACAGAGCGTAATAAGTATGTTTCAGACAGCCAGCTACTTCCTTGTCATGATGGTCTGCCCCGTTATTGTGACGTAAAGAATAGATGTCAGGTTTTAGGTGGAGCCAGCACAAGAGCTGCTCGGAAAATTGCTGACTTAAACATCTTGCATGTGAGCAGGTTAATATAAGAAGAAACTAGGTGTAACACACTGTACCAATTGCTTATTTATATGAACAAGAAGATGCTTCTTTCTGAGCACCATAATGAAATAATGTACACAGTTCATGTAAAATGCAGTCAAGAATGCTAAAAGAACTCTCAGATACTCACCCACACAGACTACTGAGAGCAGGAATACTGCTGACTGAGGTAGACAACATGTTGGGAAAAATGACTCCATTATGTACTGAGAAAATGTCACTGCCAGAATAGCCTGACTGGCAGGATAGATAATCAGCATGTTGGTCCATAGGTTTAAAAAAGCTAAAAACCCTCCAAATGATTCCTTTATATAAATGTAGCTGGCTCCTGATTTAGTGATTGTTGTTCCTAGTTCAGCGTAGCAGAGAGCTCCAATTACTGAGAATATTCCCCCCAGTACCCAGATGATGAGCGATAGTCCATAAGAGCCGCTGTACATGAGAACTCCCTTTGGGGAAACAAATATTCCTGCACCAATAGTGTTCCCAATAACCAGACTTACGCCATGCAGAAGTGAGATTTCCTTCTTTAGTTCTACTGAGTTGCTGGGAATATCTTGTGTAGACTTTTTCATTTTAACTTGTGTGTTTATGATAAGTGGAGCTCCAGTAAAAAATAATGCTAAAATAAAAACATAAAAATATTTTAATGCAATGATTAAAAATATATGTATAAAACTAAATCACCCACTTGACAATTTACAGATTATTGCTATAAACTTACCTTCCCACTACTGCTTCTCTATCCATGTCAGCGGTCAGCACCTACTGTGGGAGCGCTGTGGGGAAAATAACTGTTGAAAGAGGAGTACGTTACTGCGCAGACTCCCGTCTTCCTGTCCCCCAAAGAGGCTTCATACCCTAACCCAGATAGCCACCGAGATCACTACTGAGCATATGCAAGGGCCATCTTGTCTTTACTGTGTAAAGTGACATAAGGGCTGATTCAGACCTGATCAGTGCTGTGCATGTTCGCACAGCAGCAATCAGGTCTGAAGTGCGCATGTGCCGGCGCCGCAGTGCGCCGGTGCATGCCAGACAGCCGACGGCTGTCATAGCCCAGCGATCGCCTCTGCCTGATTGACAGGCAGTCGCTGGGCGGGAGTGGGCGGGCCGGTGGCGTTTAGCCGCAGATTAGGGGGCGTGGTCCTTGCAATGCAGGCATGCCCGGACCGTTGGGGGGGGCAGGCCGTGGTGGCTGCGTGATGTCACGCAGTCGCTGCGACCTGGGCAGCGATGAGTAGCTCCCTGCCAGCGCGCAGGAGCTGCGCTGGCTGGGAGCTACTCCTGAAGTCCAAAAGCATCACCGATGTGCGATGCTTTTGTACTTGTACGACGAGGCAGGGACTGACATGCGGGGCGGACTAGCCCTGTGCTGGGCATCCCCCCGCATGTCAGTGTGACTGATTGTAGATGTGCTAAATTTAGCACATCTACGATCAGGTCTGAATTAACTCCATAATGGACATAAATCTCCAGCTTAGCTCATATGAGAGACTGGGATAATACCCACTATAAAGCCGTTCCAGCATCCATGCACTGCCATCTGTATGCAGCATACACTCATAGCATTTCATACTGGTGCGCTGTGAAAATCCATTCCACTCCATCACCACTAAACATATAACAGTGAGTACGGCTGTACCTGCAATCAATAAACCAATGCCACTGATAATTAAACCGGACTGTCACTGCCTAGAACTGTAATGACATTGTATTTTAGACTTGGAGTCCTTGGGATATATATATTTACTAAAGGTTGATTTTCATTGCTTTAGATCGATTTCAAATTAATGAAAATTGATCTAAAGCACTGTTGTGCATCAGGGGCTGTAACACACATTAACTAACAGTTGATTTTTATATTAATTTTGAAATGTTAGTAAATGTGTGTTACAGCACCTGATACACCACATCAATTTAGATTAATTTACACTGATTGAAACCAATTAAAATAGATGGAAATTGACCCTAAATATACCCTCAAATCTATTGCTTAGCTGTTGCACTCACCCTGATTATTCTACCCTCTTTGCTCTGGAAGATAAGGACTATATGAATGAAGCAAATAGTTGCAAAATATAACTGCTACCTAAAGAACTTTTTAAATGTGGAAATTCTAAGTGCCTCACGTGCAACTGTAACAATGAAAAGGATGAAATCCATACTTCTTATAATGGAGATGCTCTCCAGTCAAAGAATATAGAACTTGCCCAATACTTGAAAAGATTAGATTGATGCTTTGAGATGTTATTGCGAAGGGGCCCATGTGCAGTCTTCATAGTAAACTCTGACATATGCCATATTTTCTGGGAGATTTCTCTACTCAACATGTGCCAATCTTTAGGAAAATAGCATCAGTGCCACTTTCCTGGTGATTATGTGTGCAGGGACCAGGGCCTACACACATTATAGATACGCCCATGACAAAAACCAGTTGTACACTATGTTCAAGACATACTGTAAGAGAAACATCAGGATGAGCTTAATAAATTATGAACTGCATAAGGACTTACTGTATGAGGGGTCTACAATAAGTTCCCAGATGCACTAATATTTACAGACAAAGGGTACATTACATTTTTTCAAAGTTTTTGCCGGAAGAGTCTATGTAAACTTGCATGCGCTCAAACCACTTTGTGAAGCAGCTGGACCACTCCGAAGCAGGGATGTCTTCTACATGCTGGATGAATGGCTCCCTTGCAGCTTCCGATGACTGAAAACAATCCCACGCATCATACGCTTGTTTTGTGGGAACACGAAGAAGTCTCAATAGGTCAAGATCCTGGATGTGTTCATTGGCCATTAAATCCACCACTTTTCTAGACTTGTGGGTAGGTGCATTGTTTTGATGGAGAAGGGCACCACAAGCATTAATTCTTCTATGGAACCTGGTAAGTACTTCCACCACTCATGGCAGGCATTGGTTGACATACCAGTCCCCAGTAACATTGGACTGCTGCATGAGTGGTATGGTAGCTACATGACCAGTCTTGGCCACAAAAAAACACACCATCTACTTTCATGTTGGAACTTCTGTGTCAGTGAACCTCCAACTGGGGTCCACTGGTCAAGCTGTTATTTGGTCTCTGGGTCAAAACTGTAGATCCAGGACTCATCACCACTGATGATCTCCAAAACAGAGTTTGAGCGACCGCCATCAAACCTGGCCAGCATATTGCGGCACCAAGTCATCCAAGCCTAACTCTACTCTCTAGATAGCTCATGGGGCACCCAGCATGCAGAAAACTTGCTCAGGCCAAGCTAGAGTATCAAGCAGATGGATCCCGATGAGATGCATATCTCCTTCTATAACAGGGCCATGGTCACCCTGGCATCCACCTCAACTATGGCCCCCATGGCAGCAATGTTGTCCATGGTGATGGCGTACAACGCTCCTCATCTTCCAGGGACCGTCTCCTGAGATAGAATTTTGCAAACCACTCAAACAGTGGTTCAGGATGGTGTTTCCTCCACAAAAGCAGATCACAGTAGGTCAAAACTCTTCTGCTGTTACAAACCACTCTTGGGGGGATATTCAATTGTTTGAAAAATCGGTTGGGTGTCTGTTTTTTCCTGTCTCTTAAATAAGAAAAAACAGACACCCAACTGACTTTTCAAACAATTGAATAACCCCCTTGTAGTTGTAGCAGATTATGGCTTTCCGGTGACCTCTGTTGAGTTCCATAACGAGTTCATGAAGGAAGTGAACATGCTGACTTCTTCAGTGTGCAGTGCTGCTTATACATGGTTCTGTGCCTTGCATTTCATAAGAACTTTAGTCAGATGTTACAGTTCACAACAAAACTACTCTACCTATGCACTGCACATCCGGAAACTTATTGCACACCCCTCGCAAAGTCACATGTACAGTTTGGTTTCATTGATAATGTTTCAGAATTTGTGACCCTGAACAAGAGCTGAAGATAGGTTACAGAAAATGAACCATTAAGAGACATTTTGGACACACAGATTGGGCAGACTAGCATATAGTCAGACCACAATTTAGAAACTGACATATTATTGTTTGTATAGGCTTGTTCTCTAGCAGTGGTGCAAGTATGCTCGCACTTTGCACCCGTGACCATCATTACCACAATTATAATGCACCACTGAGCAACAACACCATGCTCACCCACTTTCCCATGGCTTCTGGAGCATGACGGTGAAGTAATGACATCACATCATGCGCCCTCTCCTGGCGGCCGCAGCTGGCGCGAAGATGAGCCTGGGGGCTGGGCTGGACGCACTTCCCTCAGCGTCCCTTTCTTGGTGCAGCAGTACAGATACTTTCCTTCACTCAGCACTGAGTGGCTGTTCTTCCCAGGCTGGGCTGGCTGGGCTTCACTGTGTAGGGTAATTCATTTCTAATGTAATGTGGACGCTACTATATATTTTTATTTTTATGAGGACATTACTATATTTTAATGTGGACACTACTACAGGTGAAACTCAGAAAATTAGAATATTGTGCAAAAGTTCATTCTTTCAGTAAATCAACTTAAAATGTGAAACTAATATATTATATAGACTCATTACATGCAAAGTGAGATATTTCAAACCTTTATTTGCTATCATTTTGATGATTGTGGTTTACAGTTTAAGAAAACCCCAAATACAAAATCTCAGAAAATTAGAATATTACATAAAATCAATAAAAATAAGATTTTAAATACAGAAATGTCGGCCCTCTGAAAAGTATAATCATGCATATGTACTCAGTACTTGGTTTGGGCCCCTTTTGCCTGAATTACTGCCTCAATGTAGCATGGCATGGATTCTATCAGCCTGTGGCACTGCTGAGGTGTCATGGAAGACCAGGACGCTTCAATAGCGGCCTTCAGCTCTTCTGCATTGTTCGGTCTCATGTCTCTCATCTTTTGTCTTAGCAATTAGATTCTCTATCAGGTTCAGGGCAGGCGAGTTTGCTTGCCAATCCAGCACAGTAATCCCACGGTGTCACGATCCGGGTATCTGGACGCCATTACTTACCCTTCAGATGCCTCCTAAGGCTGGCTCAGCGTTCCAGGACCGGATCCCGCTGTTCCTGAGTTTCCACATGCAGAATCTCAGAGTGGTGATTTCATCAGCCGCGGCCTCCGCTGTGCCCGCGTGGTTAAATGTGCGCTTGTCAGTCTGGCGTCTCCTGTCTCCTGTGGCCGGCGTCGCCATTACTGTTTCAATTCTCACATGGATTACAAACCAAACTTCCCTCCAAGTGTCTGCATGGGCGCAGCCATCTTGGATTTTGTCATCTGATTATTTCCACCAATCTGCTGTCTGTATTGTTGATTTGCATAATTGCCTAGCCAACCCCTTCCTTGCTGCAGGTATAAGTATGCTGTGCCTGAGCAAGGAAGGCGTCAGTGCTTTGGTTGTCTAACCTAGTTCCAGTTTGTCTCTCTCCTGTGGTTGTCTTCCAGGTTCCAGCTCCTGTCTCCAGACTTCTGCTATAGAGACCCGCACCAGCATTCCATCTGCGGTGTAGCCTGACTCTCCGATCCATTCTGGACTCACCTGTTTCCAGCTCAAACAATCACCTGCTTCCAGCCCAGCTTCCAGCAGTGTATAGCTTCTCTTAAAGGGCCGGTGTCCTTTTCTGCAGTTTACCACTCTCCACTGGTATTATTATTTCACCGCTCTCAAACTCCAAACTTCATTATTATTTCACCGCTCTCAAACAATCACCTGCTTCCAGCCCAGCTTCCAGCAGTGTATAGCTTCTCTTAAAGGGCCGGTGTCCTTTTCTGCAGTTTACCACTCTCCACCGGTATTATTATTTCACCGCTCTCAAACTCCAAACTTCATTATTATTTAATCGCTCTCAAGTTCGTTTATTATTTAACTGGTTCCAGCCAGTATCCACTCCGTACCAACAACAGTCTGGTTCCAGCCAGTATCCACAGCAGCCGTTTTACCTTCAGCAGCCCAGCCTTTCCTGGAACATCAGCTGGTACGATCCTGGGTTCTCTCCATTGCTACAGTCAGGCCTGGTAAGGACTTTCCAACTAGAAGATTATAAGAACTGTCTCACACTACCAGTGCCTGTGGCCCTTGCCACCCTGTAGTACCCAGGAATTGTATTTATCCTCTGTTGACTTTTATGTTTCCTTTTACTGCTGCTGTGTTACGGAGTTTGTCATAATAAACATCATTGACTTTTATCCTGGTTGTCGTGGTCACGCCTTCGGGCAGTTATTCTACATGTTACTTACATGTCTAGGGGTCTGATACAACCTCCCAGGTTCCGTTACATCTCAGCCCCTACAACTGAGGCTGCCTCCCGTCAGCTCAGGCCCTCAGTTGTGACAGTAAGCACTGACCTAATGAATCCAGCCGGAGACCAGGATCAAGCGGCCAGGCCGATGCAAGAACTGGCAGCCCGACTTGAACATCAGGAGGCTGCACAGGGCCACATCATCCGCTGTCTCCAGGATCTCTCTACACGGCTGGATGGGATTCAAACGACCCTCCGTGGACCTGGCACGTCCGGTGCGTCCACTACAGTAACACCAGCTGTAACCCCACCCACCTTACCCATTTCCAGTCCACATCTTCATCTTCCAACGCCAGCAAAATTTGATGGATCTCCAAGGTTCTGCAGGGGATTTCTCAATCAATGTGAAATCCACTTTGAGCTTCTACCTGGCAATTTCTTCAGTGACCGTACCAAAATTGCCTATATCATCTCCCTTCTCAGTGGCTCAGCCCTTGACTGGGCATCACCTTTATGGGAGAAGTCTGATCCCCTGCTATCCTCCTATACTGACTTTGTAGCTACATTCAGGCGCATCTTCGACGAGCCAGGCCGGATAACATCTGCTTCATCTGAGATTCTCCGTTTACGCCAGGGAACACGTACTGTGGGACAGTATCTTATACAGTTTAAAATCCTGGCATCCGAACTGGCATGGAACGACGAGGCCCTGTATGCTGCATTCTGGCATGGCTTATCAGAACGCATCAAGGATGAGTTAGCTACCAGAGACTTGCCCTCTAAGTTGGATGAGCTAATTTCTCTTTGCACGAAGGTTGATCTACGTTTCAGAGAGAGAGCAACCGAGCGAGGAAGATCATCTACTCCTAAATCTTCTGCTCCTCCTCCTCGTCAACCATCTCCATCCAAGGATGAGCCTATGCAAATTAGTCGTTCCCGTCTATCTCCCGCTGAGCGCCGAAGACGTCTCTCTGAGTCTCTCTGTCTCTACTGTGCAGCTCCGTCGCACACTATCAATGCCTGTCCCAAACGTCCGGGAAACTCCAGATCCTAGTTCGCCAAGGAGAGGGCCGGCTAGGAGTAATGATCTCCTCTCCATCTCCTCATGACTGTAACCTCCCAGTGTCGCTCCAAATTGCTCAACGTTACAGGAACGTCATTGCCCTCCTTGATTCCGGAGCAGCTGGGAATTTCATAACCGAAGCTTATGTTAAACGGTGGTCCCTACCCACCGAGAGACTGTCCTCGTCCATCTCTTTGACTGCCGTGGATGGCAGCAAGATTTTTGACGCAGTCATTTCCTTAAGGACTCTTCCAGTTCGTCTGAGGGTGGGAGTTCTTCATTCTGAGTATATTTCTTTTTTAGTGATTCCAAGAGCCACACATCCAGTGGTTTTAGGCCTTCCACAACCCATCAATTGACTGGACGACTACGCAAATACTGGCATGGGGTCCCTCCTGTGCTGAGACTTGTTTAGCCAAAGTTCTTCCTGTTTGTTCTTCCTTCCCCAGGTCATCTGATGTTCCGCCTCCTCCATATCAAGACTTCACGGACGTGTTCAGTAAAGCCTCTGCTGATATCCTTCCTCCTCCTAGAGAATGGGACTGCCCAATCGACCTCATTCCAGGGAAGGTTCCACCGCGAGGCCGAACTTATCCGTTGTCTCTGCCTGAGACACACTCCATGGAAGAGTACATCAAAGAGAACCTGGCGAAGGGTTTCATCCGACCATCTTCTTCTCCAGCCGGCGCAGGCTTCTTCTTCGTTAAGAAGAAAGACGGTGGTCTGCGTCCGTGCATCGATTACAGAGGTCTGAACCACATTACCGTCAAGAACCGATACCCTTTACCCCTGATTACCGAGCTCTTTGATAGAGTTAGTGGTGCAACTATTTTCACAAAGCTGGACTTGAGGGGTGCCTACAATCTCATCCGAATCCATGAGGGTGACGAGTGGAAGACCGCCTTTAACACCCGTGACGGACATTATGAGTACCTCGTCATGCCCTTCGGATTGAGCAACGCTCCAGCAGTCTTCCAGCACTTCGTTAATGAGATTTTCAGGGACATCTTGTACCGCCATGTCGTGGTTTATCTAGACGACATCCTCATCTTTGCTAATAATCTCGAAGATCATCGTTTCTGGGTAAAAGAGGTTCTTTCCCGTCTCCGTGTCAATCACCTCAAGTGTGTGTTTGAAGTTAAAACCATTCCGTTTCTAGGTTACATTGTGTCCGGTTCCGGACTAGAGATGGATCCTGAGAAACTCCAAGCAATCCAGAATTGGCCTATACCCTTAAGCCTCAAAGGGGTCCAGAGGTTCTTAGGGTTCGCCAATTATTATAGAAAATTTATACGAGACTTTTCCACCATCGTGGCGCCTATCACTGCATTAACCAAGAAAGGTGCTAATCCGTCCAAGTGGTCCGAGGAAGCTACACAGGCCTTTCACCTTCTGAAGCAACGGTTCATCTCTGCACCAGTTCTGAAACAGCCCGACACCGACTCTCCTTTTATCTTAGAGGTAGATGCCTCCTCCGTTGGAGTAGGAGCGGTGTTATCCCAGAGGGCCAAAGATGGACATCTACATCCTTGCAGTTTCTTCTCCCGGAAGTTCTCCCCAGCTGAGCGCAACTATGCCATTGGCGATCAGGAGTTGCTAGCCATCAAGCTCGCTCTGGAGGAGTGGAGATACCTGTTGGAGGGAGCTTCCCACTCAATCACCATACTTACCGACCACAAAAATCTTTTATATCTCAAAGGCGCACAATGTCTGAATCCTCGTCAGGCCAGATGGGCACTTTTCTTTTCTAGGTTTGACTTTAAACTCCAGTTCTGTCCGGGTTCTCAGAATCGTAAGGCCGATGCCCTTTCCCGCTCATGGGAGCAAGAAAATGAGTCCGAGTCTGCAGACAAGCATCCTATTATTAATCCGTTGGCATTCTCCACGGTAGGGATGGACTCTACGCCTCCACCAGGGAAAAGTTTTGTTAAGCCAGTTCTAAGGAAGAAGCTCATGCATTGGGCCCATGCTTCCCGTTTTGCTGGACATACAGGCATTCAGAAAACCCTTGAATTTATTTCTAGGTCCTACTGGTGGCCAACTCTGAAGAAGGACGTTATGGAATTTATTGCCTCCTGCCCAAAGTGTGCCCAACACAAAGTCTCCCGCCAGTCGCCTGCGGGGCAACTGGTTCCATTATCTGTTCCCCGTCGACCTTGGACCCATTTGTCGATGGACTTTGTTTCCGATCTACCTATCTGCAACAGGTTTAATACCATCTGGGTGGTAGTTGACCGGTTCACCAAGATGGCACATTTCATCCCTCTCACCGGTCTTCCGTCAGCTTCCAAGTTGGCTCAAGTGTTTATACAAGAGATCTTCCGACTTCACGGTCTTCCTGTAGAGATCATCTCGGATCGTGGAGTACAATTTGTAGCCAAATTTTGGCGAAGTTTGTGTCAAGCCCTCCATGTCAAGTTAAAGTTTTCCACGGCTTACCATCCTCAGACCAATGGTCAAACCGAGAGGGTGAATCAGGACTTGGAGGCCTTCCTCCGTATATATGTGTCTTCCTCTCAAGATGACTGGGTTCAACTCCTTCCTTGGGCCGAGTTCAGCCACAACAATCAATACCATTCCTCATCTTCTTCTACACCATTCTTCATTAATTATGGATTCCACCCTAAAGTCCCAGAATTCCAACCGCTTCCCGCAACTTCTGTTCCAGCAGTGGATGTCACCTTGCGTCAGTTTTCAAATAACTGGAGGAACGTCCGCGCAGCCCTGCTTAAAGCCTCATTCAGGTATAAGAAGTTTGCCGATAGGAAGCGTAGAGCGGTTCCTGCTCTCAAGGTGGGTGATCGTGTGTGGCTGTCCACGAAGAATTTGAGGTTGAGAGTTCCCAGCATGAAATTTGCACCTCGCTACATCGGACCCTTCAAGATTGAACAAGTCATCAATCCTGTTACCTACAGGTTACAGTTACCATCCTTCTTGAAAATACCCAGGACATTTCATGTTTCTTTGTTGAAACCGCTGATCGTGAATCGGTTTCATTCCGCACTTCCTCCAGCTCCCAAAGTTCAGACTCAACGGGGAGTCGAGTACGAGGTGGCCAAGATTTTGGACTCACGTTTCCGTTACGGTCAGTTACAATACCTCATTGACTGGAAGGGCTATGGTCCTGAAGAATGCTCTTGGACCAATGCCTCAGACGTCCATGCTCCTGCCTTGGTCCGAAATTTCCACGCAAAGTTTCCTTTAAAGCCTAAGAAGTGTCCTGGGGCCACTCCTAAAGGGGGGGGTGCTGTCACGATCCGGGTATCTGGACGCCATTACTTACCCTTCAGATGCCTCCTAAGGCTGGCTCAGCGTTCCAGGACCGGATCCCGCTGTTCCTGAGTTTCCACATGCAGAATCTCAGAGTGGTGATTTCATCAGCCGCGGCCTCCGCTGTGCCCGCGTGGTTAAATGTGCGCTTGTCAGTCTGGCGTCTCCTGTGGCCGGCGTCGCCATTACTGTTTCAATTCTCACACGGATTACAAACCAAACTTCCCTCCAAGTGTCTGCATGGGCGCAGCCATCTTGGATTTTGTCATCTGATTGTTTCCACCAATCTGCTGTCTGTATTGTTGATTTGCATAATTGCCTAGCCAACCCCTTCCTTGCTGCAGGTATAAGTATGCTGTGCCTGAGCAAGGAAGGCGTCAGTGCTTTGGTTGTCTAACCTAGTTCCAGTTTGTCTCTCTCCTGTGGTTGTCTTCCAGGTTCCAGCTCCTGTCTCCAGACTTCTGCTATAGAGACCCGCACCAGCATTCCATCTGCGGTGTAGCCTGACTCTCCGATTCATTCTGGACTCACCTGTTTCCAGATCAAACAATCACCTGCTTCCAGCCCAGCTTCCAGCAGTGTATAGCTTCTCTTAAAGGGCCGGTGTCCTTTTCTGCAGTTTACCACTCTCCACTGGTATTATTATTTCACCGCTCTCAAACTCCAAACTTCATTATTATTTCACCGCTCTCAAACAATCACCTGCTTCCAGCCCAGCTTCCAGCAGTGTATAGCTTCTCTTAAAGGGCCGGTGTCCTTTTCTGCAGTTTACCACTCTCCACCGGTATTATTATTTCACCGCTCTCAAACTCCAAACTTCATTATTATTTAATCGCTCTCAAGTTCGTTTATTATTTAACTGGTTCCAGCCAGTATCCACTCCGTACCAACAACAGTCTGGTTCCAGCCAGTATCCACAGCAGCCGTTTTACCTTCAGCAGCCCAGCCTTTCCTGGAACATCAGCTGGTACGATCCTGGGTTCTCTCCATTGCTACAGTCAGGCCTGGTAAGGACTTTCCAACTAGAAGATTATAAGAACTGTCTCACACTACCAGTGCCTGTGGCCCTTGCCACCCTGTAGTACCCAGGAATTGTATTTATCCTCTGTTGACTTTTATGTTTCCTTTTACTGCTGCTGTGTTACGGAGTTTGTCATAATAAACATCATTGACTTTTATCCTGGTTGTCGTGGTCACGCCTTCGGGCAGTTATTCTACATGTTACTTACATGTCTAGGGGTCTGATACAACCTCCCAGGTTCCGTTACATCTCAGCCCCTACAACTGAGGCTGCCTCCCGTCAGCTCAGGCCCTCAGTTGTGACACACGGTCATTGAACCAGGATTTGGTACTTTTGGCAGTGTGGGCAGGTGCCAAGTCCTGCTGGAAAATGAAGTCAGCATCTCCATCTCTTGTCAAGCCACTCCTGAACAACATACAACGTCAGAAGCATCTTATCTGGGCTAAAGAAAAAAAGTACTTGTCTGTTGCTCAGTGGTACAAAGTCCTCTTTTCTGATGAGAGTAAATTTTGCATCTCATTTGGAAACCAAGGTCCCAGAGTATGGAGGAAAAATGGAGAGGCACACAATCGAAGATGCTTGAAGTCCAGTGTGAAGTTTCCACAGTCTGTGTTGATTTGGGGAGCCATGTCATCTGCTGGTGGGGGTCCACTGTGCTTTATTAAGCCCAGAGTCAATGCAGCCATCTACCAGGACATTTTAGAGCACTTCAAGCTTCCTTCGGCAGACAAGCTTTATAGAGATGCTGACTTCATTTTCCAGCCAGACTTGGCACCTGCCCACACTGTACCAGCATAATGTGAATTCCGTGCAAACTGTATGGCATAATGTGAATTATGGGCTCAACTGTAAGGCATAATGTGAATTATGGACTCAACTTTGTGACATAATGTGAATTCTGGGCTCAACTGTGTGGCATAATGTGAATTATGGGCAAAACTGTGTGGCATAATGTTAATTATGGGCTCAACTGTGTGGCATAATGTGAATTATGGGCACTACTGTGTGGTGTAATGTGAATTACGGGCACAACAGTGTGGAAAAATGTGAGTTATGGGCACAATCTATTTGGCACAGGTGCAGTACTATGCAAACCGCCTGTTTAAAATATATTTAAAAATATTGAAATATGGGGCATGTCACTCAGCCACTCCCCAGCCTGCAGGTGGGACGATGGTACAGTGATGTACTTTATTAATGGTTGTCAGGATGGCAAAACAGCAGACTCAACAGATACAGCAACTTCAGAAAGTATCCCATGATTTAGAAACTAATTAACAGGGAACTGCAAATGTTTAACCTAACATGCAGCATAAGCCCAAAGACTCCATGAAAGAAAGCTGTCTGTCTGTCTGTCTGTCTATCTACTAGCTGATGTCCCCAACGGGAAGCAATCACGAGACTGCCTTTCGGGATCCCAGTTGTCACAATCCCGATTCCCGAATCCTGATAGGCGGTGAAATGCTGCCGCCAGAATGCCAGCACCACAGGTTTTTCTCCCTCTGTGGGTGTCCACGGCACTCATAGAGGGAGAATAGATCATGCTTGCCCGCTGTCGGGATCATGACAGCCAGGACCCCGACCACGGGAAATAGGTATGTATTCCGTCCCCAACATTGTCTGTTTTTTTTTACATTTTGCAACAAGCAACTTTTCTAAAGGTGCATACACATGGTGAGATATTGACTATCTCTGATTTTGACTTTGTGATTTCACCTGAACTCCCCAGAGCCCTGACCCACCGATATTGACTATCTTTACTTGAGATTTTGACTAAGTGGCAATTTTGACTATACTATGTACTAAATGGTAAAGTTAGCAAATTCTGCTAATCATCAGAATTTGCTAAACATTAGCACGCATGCTGGGGGCTTCCCAGCGCTGGCCAAGGCCGCCCAGCATGCTGACCGGCGCCTCCCCCACTGCTTCAAGCAGAAATTACGAACAGCACGCAATTTCTGCTTGTTAGCAGAAATTAAGGATGACTCCTGCCCCGCAGGAGTCCCGGCGCCATTTTTGTTGTCGCAGTGGCTGCGTGTGACGTCACGTAGCTGCTGCTACCACACCCCCGACACGCCCCCGTTCACGCGTACCAGCCCACCGTTTGGGCTGGCACGCCCCCCGCAATGCTCCGTTTCCACCCAGAAAATGGAGCGTTGCCGCCCCCCCTCCCGCCCCACGACTGCCTCTGCCTGATTAACAGGCAGAGGCTATCGTAATTTTTGTGGCCCCCCACAGAAATTGCGAGCACATGTGCAGTAGGGCCCCTCAGCAAAAATTCTGTACGAATCGCAACTTGTAATTCATACTGAATTGACTCCATAGTCAAGATTGACTTGCCTGCACAGTCTACCTTTTCTTGCAATACCAACCCCACGGTAGCATGCATTGGTATCGCAAGCTGTGTACACACGGTGCAATTTGAACTAACTTTCCTTACGATTTTGACTATATAGTCAAAATCGTAAGGTTACATCGCATTGTGCACCTTAAGTCACTGCTACATTTACAGTGCATGTCTTACATTAGTAGAGTTAACACACATACGAATTGCTTTTTAAATAAGTTTTACCCTTATAAAGCTGTTTGATATGCTATAAGCTGTCATGGTGTTACTTTATTTTTATGTTGTGTCGGCAAATACTATCATCTATGTAACATAAGTGCAGACGGTAGATGGAAAGTGCACAATCTCTGTGTCTATCTGCATCTCTCCACTTATAGCAATTGCTCTAGTTGAAGTTGATTGGATGGGATATTATAACATTGTTTAGGGAATTCTCTCCACCCTGTCTATCTCATATTTTTGTCCCTCCATCTGTTTCTCTTTCAGTGGTGCCGGGAGGGTTACTACTGTATTTCCCAGGCTCTGCGTTGCTTTAGGGACATAGCGTGCTCTTAATCCTTCTCTAGGATGCGCATAAGTAGTTCTCTATCATTTTTTCTAATGGGTATGTGGCCACACCTCCTGGATTTGCTCTCTCTCATCTCTGTCCCCTTTTCCCCTCATTTCTCATTCTCTCTCATCCCTGACCCCCTCCCATATCTCTCATCTCTGGGTGGGAATGCTGGCTCTGGGCACTGACAGGAAGGTACATTCATAGATCAACAAGTGAAAACTGTCAGTGGAGGCAGAGGAAGACTTAATTTGTAGCAGAAAGGGGTCCTCACACCATCTTGTAACTAGACTGATGCTCTACTGGCATTAGTGCACAACTGCTAGATGGACATTTAAGCCCACTGTTTTATAGACTGTAGTGGCCATTGGCATATTCGCATACCTCCCAACTGTCCTGATTTTTGCGGGGCAGTCCCGTTTCTTTGGGACTGTCCCGCTGCCCCACCCGTGGGCAGCAGTGTCCCGTGGTGGGGGGCAGTTGGGTGGCCTCCTGTCACTAGCAGTGCTGCGGTGAATAGAGGGACTGGGGACATGGCAGCAGCTCATAGTGTGCAGGGCATGCCCCCAAAGTGATGGAAAATGGGGGGCGTGGCTCCTGAACACGGCATTGATGCGAAGCCATGTCCCTTTTACATAGGCCACATCCCTTTGGCATGTGCAATGTCCCTCTTTGGGGATTCATAATGTTGGGAGGTATGTATCCGCTAATATTAATAAACTGTCCTGTCCCTGTCACTCCTGTCTCCTACCCCCTCTGTTTAGACCGTTGTGTCCCTATCACCTCTATTATCCTTGTCTTGTCACAACTGTCCTTTTTTTCAGATGGAGGCCAATTTGTGCATATTTTTTACCTCTCGATGCCAATGATGAGGGGCCTTTCAAGATTTTGCTACGGGGCCTACAAAGTTCTAGTTACGCCCCTGGCCCTTAGCATTTGCCCCTGTGACTTTTTGATCATCATAGCGAAGCAGATGTTTACAGGAACTGCAGGCACTTGAAGTGAAAAGGTAAATCTTTGAGGATAACTGTAAATCTTTGGGGATATGTGGTTTAAACACAGTCTCACCTGTGCTGAGATGATCATTAACAACGAAAACAGGAAACTTAGGGCCTGAATGAGAAGTGAATGCAATGCTGATGTTTGAATGATTATTCAATACACTGTAGAGCATGCACGAAAAGTCCAAAAAACATCTATGATGCATGTGTTCCCCTGACTGTATGCAGACAGCACTGTTGCATATGGAGTCACTTGGAATAGAACTTCTGGCAGATAACCTTGGACATTCCTGTTGGTGACTAGGACAGTCTCATGGGCGTCTTATGGGAGTGTCACAGGCATGTCAGTGAGTGCTGCTGCATTCCCACTAGCAGATCCACAACCACAGAGGACATGTTTAGACTAATTTGAGATTAAACCACTGAGCATCCCAAAAGGTGTCACACGTTTGATGTTGGTGTGTTCAGAACCACAGAAGCAGTTGCACTGACAAGATAAAATAAAGAAAGATGGCCTCCTACCAGAGAACAGTTGTGTGGATATCCAAACAGGGAATATCCAGTCTGGTCCTGTATCTATTCCAAAGGTATACAGAAACATTTTGAGGCTTGTATAAAAAACTTTTCTATGGTACTGTAAGAAGCCATCTTGCTTTATTTTATCTTGTCACATGTTGGTTTTATGTATTATGCTATTACAGATTCAGTGTATTCTATGTAATTAGACTTTGTTGTTTCTCTTCTGCTCTAATACCCACCGATACAGTATGTGCTTAGCCATGCACTGGGGTAAATCTAGGCAGCACAATGCAAGCAATTGAATTTACCGTATATACTCGAGTATAAGCCGACTTTTTCAGCACTTTTTTTTGTGCTGAAAAAGCCACCTCGGCTTATACTCGAGTCAGTGGCAGTGCAGTGTGACAGGCAGAGCTGTGTGAAGGAGGGACACGGAGCGCACAGCGTACGCCTCTCCTGTGTCCCTCCTGCATCTCCGGCGGCAGCGGCGGGTCTATTAAAGGAAGTACCCGTTCGTGACATCTGATCACGAACCGGCACTTCCTTTAATAGACCCGCCACGGCCGCCGGAGATGCAGGAGGGACACAGGAGAGGCGCCCGTGTCCCTCCTTCAGAAGACAGCGCGGGATCGACGGAGGGGTAAGTGACAGGCACTGGGGGAGGGGGCATATGTGACAGCATGAGGGGCATATCTGGCAGCATGAGGGCATATCTGGCACTGTGGGGCATATCTGGCAGCATGAGGGGCATATCTGGCAGCATGATGGCATATCTGGCACATCTGGCACTGTGGGGCATATGTGGCAGCATGAGGGGCATATCTGGCAGCATGAGGGCATATCTGGCATCATGAGGGCATATCTGGCACATCTAGCACTGTGGGGCATATGTGGCAGCATGAGGGCATATCTGGCAGCATGAGGGCATATCTGGCACATCTGGCACTGTGGGGCATATCTGGCAGTATGAGGGCATATCTGGCACTGTGGGGGCATATCTGGCAGTATGAGGGTATATCTGGCACTGAGGGCTGTGTACGGCTCGAGATGCATTTCCCACCCTAGGCTTATACTCGAGTCAATAAGTTTTCCCAGGTTTTTGTGGTAGAATTAGGTGCCTCGGCTTATATTCGGGTCGACTTATACTCGAGTATATACGGTACCTTATTAAGTACTGTACAGAATCAGCTCTAGAGAGATTACATTCTAACTGCACAGGAGGAGTAAGCACAGTAAGTTGTTATGCTTGGTCTGAGCAGTTGCCATGTACAGTATGCCCTAGCTACAGTATTAGAATGAAGTGTATCTTTAGGTTGGATTTAGGAGTAAGGATAGAAGGTACTTCACATATTTTACGTTCCATAGGTAAGGGGTAGAAAGCCAGAAGGGTTCAATGGGATTGATATGGAGACAATTCTACACAGAGAAAGCAGACTATTAGGCAGATATGGGCCTGATTCAGCATCGATGGCAAAAGCAAAATCTTTCTCTAATGGGCAAAACCATTTGCAGTGCAGGAGAGGCAGATATAACATGGGCAGAGTGAGTTAGATTTGGGTGGGGTGTGTAAAAATAAAGCAGCCAGTATTTACTCTGCACAGAAACAATATAACCCACCCAAATCTAAATCTCTCTGCACATTACATCTTCCCCACCTGCAGTGCAACGTAGTTTTGCCCATTAGAGAAAGATTTTGCTTTTGCGATCCATGCTGAATCAGGCCCTTAGAGATACATTAAAAACCACTTAACTGGCAGGGTCAGATTTCATGCAACTGCGGTGTCCCACCCTGTCCCCCCGTTTTTGACGAGGAGATCCGTTCTGCAGATGTGCATAATATAATGTTTAAATATTTAAAAAAATACTTTTTCAACTTTATTAAATAAAATAAATTTTAAAAAACAATGTTGTTAATGCTTTTGAAGGGAAAAATCGTCAGTTAAGTGGTTTAAAGCAGATAAGAGGAACTTAGTTTCAAATATTCATACTTTACAAACATGACAATTTAGCATAAGAGATTAAAGCACTTTATACCTACTGTCACTGAAACAGATAGATCAGCAGAGACTGAGAGAAGTCTGGTACAGATAGAAGCCCAGGGGTACTGGTCTGCGGAATTGACTAAAGATTTTGGAAGTTACAGTACATATCTAGTAACTGACCCCAATATGTGTAGTGCATGATCAGTGTCCACAAGCCTAGCTTGACCTTACATCTCCAACCTTTGCCCTGTCCATGTGCTGAATGTTGCAAAATACATAGTGAGTGACACAATGTAAGTGCACGTTCTGTGTGAATGCTCAAAAATGTAGGTAAAGGGTTATAACAGAAGTAGAAATGACAATACGGTTTGTATCTTTAGCTGATAGGTTCCAGTGTATATTTTCATAAGCAGAAAGACAAATAATTCCAGCGCGTCTTAAAACTCCTAAAAATATATATAATAATGGTCGTATATGTTAAAAAATATAGCAGCTCTCAATTGGACAGTACTGATCTGTCCACCAATGCAACAACAAGAATTGATAATGTGATATACTATCAGAGAGCGCATATAAATGTGTAAATAACAAATTTATTAATATACAATAAAATAAACACATGCACAAAAAAAAAAATATATATATATATCAATTAATTAAATAATTAAATGAAAAATCCCCCATGCTGCAGCGATGTAGTTTGGAAAAAAACACTTGTATATCCAGATTAAAAGTTCAAGATGTAAAATATGGTCCTGGGAGAAGGTCTTGTGCAAAAGAGCAAAAGCTGATGTCTATCGTTAGTGTCCAGCTGTGAGCATACTGTATGTGCGTGCTCAGAATAGACTCCAATGAGTCACCGGCTTTTGACTCCCGGTAATTGCTGTCAGCAGGCAGCCAAATTGTTTGAAATGTTAAGATGTTAAAGTCCGTAATTTATGAATTTATAGGACCATACTCGCTGTACTAATAGGGCCACTTTGCAATAATGTCCACTATACTCACGACCAGAAGCGTGCCTGTTGGTAGTCCGTGGATGGCCCCCGTTTTGCAGTGTCAGTCACAGCCGAGTAGTAACACTTCTCCTTATTACAGAATGCACCTGAGATTCTCTCAATGGTCTGTTTCCAAACAACCAAGATGTTATTGGTGGATATTATTCGCTAGCAGGTTAAGAGGATATCAGAAAGGAATATAGCCCCAGTTTTCATAAGCACTTTGGACTCTCTAGACATTGTGCAAAGAAGAGAAGTATAAAATGTATGTTATATAGTTCATGCTACATATACATACTGGCTTAAAGGAGTGCTGAAAATGGTTTCTTGGGATTCAGACTATAATGCAGTTTAAATGATGGCAGTACCTGAGATCTGCAGTGCAATCTCACAATGGGGGTCATTCCGACCCGTTCGCATGCTGCTGTTTTTTGCAGCGGTGCGAACGGGTCGGTTCTGCGCATGCACAGCGGCCGCATTGCGCAGGCGCGTCGTTGCCTTGATATGCAAAAAAGCCCTCCCCCATAGGCGGCGTCTAGTTGATCACACGGGCAGCAAAAAGTTGCTACATGCGATCAACTCGGAATGACCCTCAGAGATCCTACAATTCTATGGGTCACATGCATCCATGTATCTATGGGCCACAAGGCACAAACCTTCTGAACTTATATGAACAGGTGAGAGATGATTTGGATGCTTTGACTGGCATCAACAAGGCAGTGCCTGGGCTCCAGAAATGATCAACTATAGATTGCACCCACATTGAGACCAAATCACAGCACTTGAGGAGCTGGGTCTATGTAAATAGACATGGCTACCACTCCCTCAATGTGCAGGTGGTTTGCGATGCTAACCTCTGTATTCTCAGTGTGGTTGCAGGTGACCCAGAGTCTTGCCATGATTCCTACTGTATATCCTGCACCAGTCAGCCCTGTGGGAGAAGTTTGAGAAAGGAAACATGCCAGAGGGCTGGCTACTTGGTATATGTCCATTTGCATACCTCCGTAAAGGGGCCGTGGCCTCAATAAAGGGTGCATGGCCTCACGGTTATGCAACGATTGTGAGCCATGTCTCCCCATGTCCGTCACTGTGGGGGTATGCCTAGCACTCTGTGAGCTGCTGGCATGCCCCGAGTCCCTCTGACTGCTGTGAAAAGACGCTGTGGCGAGCTTCAATCGCCACGGGTTCTATTCTCTCTTGGGTGGTGGTGTGGACCCACCACCCAAGTGGGAATACAGGGGGCCTACAATATAAACATTATAGCTAAGTAATCTTAGTTTTCAAGGGTAAACTACATTAAAAAAACATATTATTTCTTATTTTTACACTTTACGGCTATTAGCCTGACACCCACCGCCCACGGGTGTGAGGGGTGGCCTCGGGCTTCATCCCTGGCCCTGGGTGCCTGAAGGGGAGGACCACTTTATTATCCCCACTTCCCCAGAAAACCCGGGCCATGGGTGAAAGTTGGCGGGGGTGATGCTGCGGCCACAGACACCTATATAAAAGTGTCTTCCAGCTGCACATTACCTCCCTGGCTAGTGGAGCCCGGTTCTGGTTTCAAAAATACTGGGGAATCCTACTTCTTTCCCCCCGTATTTTTGGAACTAGGACTGGTCCAAGAGCCCAGTGCTGGTTGTTAAAAGGGGAACGCTATGTATTCCCCCCCACCAGTATTTTAGCAACCAGGACTGGCTCAAAGGGCCCGGGGCTGGTTCTGCTTGTTTGGGGGGACCTGCAAGTCCTTTTTTTTATTTATTTTTTAACTCTTTTAAATGTTACTTTTACAGCCAGAAACATACATGATGATCTGTGCATGCTTCTGTCAAAATTTGTAGCTTGTAATGCAACGCCCATTACGAGGTGCGAATTTAACCACTAGGTTTCAGGTCTGTATTTTTGCCAGACCTCACATGCAGGTAGAGTTTTTAACTAAAGACACGCACTGCATTACATTTGCGAATTTCGGCAACAACTCACACCTTCTCAAAGTGCGAGAAGGTGCAAGTTGAAATGTGCCTTAAAATTTGAACTGCATTACATTCGGCCCTTTATCTCTCTCCGCTTTATCTCTCCCCAAGCTTTGATACATATGCCTCTTAATTATCTGCCATTGCAGAGCATGTATATCTCTCCTGTCAGTTACTTTATACTCCCTCTAACTAACTTAACCATCACACCCTAGCTGCGTGCTGCTGGTCCAAGAAGCTGTTGGCTCACTATTGCATGACTCATTCCTCTTGGCTCCCTTTTGGGGGCTTTCTCATGTCCCTTAACGCTAGAGATGAGCGGGTTCGGTTCTTGCCACAAACATCGCGATCCGAGCCAGGATCTGAGTCCAGCTCGGGACTTCCCGCCTTACTCAGATCCCAAAGCGAGGCCGAACGTCATCTTCCCGCTGTCAGATTCTCGCCGGTATTGGATTCTATATACGTCCCCATGCATCAGTGCCTAGTGGTGTTCTTTTTTTGGTCCAGGTGTGTTCTTTTTTTGGGTCAATCAAAATAATACATTCTTGTTTTTAATACCTTGTTCCATGGGGTATATTTACTAAGGTCCTGATTTTGACCGAGATGATGTTTTTTCTTCAAAGTGTCATCTCGGGAATTTACTAAACTCAAATCACGGCAGTGACGAGGGTATTCGTATTTTTTTGGAAGTCCTAGGAAAAAATTACGAATCAATACACCATCGGTCAAATACGCCTGCAATTTGGTAGAAATCGGTCATTTACTAAAAAGTGCAAATCACAAACACTGCCGACAATAGCCAAACACTGCCGTGATAAAATACAAATCGTGAAAAAGTGCTAAAAAAAAACAGACCTGCTTTTTTTTTACCGTGTTCGGATAGGCATGCACGGATCCATGAGTTCCGTGCATGTTTTTCAGTGGGAAGGGGTGGGAAATTGTTATTTTTGTTAAAAAAAATGCGTGGGGTCCCCCCTCCTAAGCAAAACCAGCCTCAGGCTCTTTGAGCCGGCCCTGGTTGAAAAAATATGGGGGAAAAAATGTCAGGGGTTCCCCCATATTTAAACAACCAGCACCGGGCTCTGCGCCTGGTCCTGGTTCCAAAAATACGGGGGACAAAAAGCGTAGGGGTCCCCCGTATTTCTGAAACCAGCACCGGGCTCCACTAGCCAGATACATAATGCCACAGCCGGGGGACACTTTTATCTAGGTCCCTGCGGCCCTGGCATTACATAACCAACTAGTCACCCCTGGCCGGGGTACCCTGGAGGAGTGGAGACCCCTTCAATCAAGGGGTCCCCCCCCTCCAGCCACCCAAGGGCCAGGGGTGAAGCCCGAGGCTGTCCCCCCCATCCAAGGGCTGCGGATGGGAGGCTGATAGCCTTTTTGTCAAAAATATAATATTGTTTTTAGTAGCAGTACTACAAGTCCCAGCAAACCTCCCTCGCAAGCTGGTACTTGGAGAACCACAAGTACCAGCATGCGGTGGAAAACCGGGCCAGCTGGTACCTGTAGTACTACTACTAAAAAAATACCCCAATAAAAACAGAAGACACACACCTTGAAAGTAAAAGTTTAATACATACATCCACACCTCCTTATACACATACTTACCTATGTTCACACGAGGGTCGGTCCTCTTCTCCATGTAGAATCCATGGTGTACCTGTTGAAAAAATTATACTCACAAAATCCAGTGTAGAAGGCTCCTCTTTTTCTCAATTTGTAATCCTGGTACTTTGCAAAATAACAAAACGGACACCCGACCTCGCACTGAAAGGGGCCCCATGCTTTCACATGGGACCCCTTTCCCCGAATGCCAGGAACCCCCTCTGACTTCTGTCTAAGAGGGTTCCATCAGCCAATCAGGGAGCGCCACGTTGTGGCACCCTCCTGATTGGCTGTGTGCTCCTGTACTGTATGACAGGCAGCACACGGCAGTGTTACAATGTAGCGCCTATGCGCTCCATTGTAACCAATGGTGGGAACTTTGTGGTCAGCGGTGAGGTTACTTTCGGTCAACCGCTGACCACAAAGTTCCCACCATTGGTTACAATGGAGCGCATAGGCACTACATTGTAACACTGCCGTGTGCTGCCTGTCATACAGTACAGGAGCACACAGCCAATCAGGAGGGTGCCACAACGTTGCGCTCCCTGATTGGCTGATGGAACCCTCTTAGACAGAAGTCAGGGGGGGTTCCTGGAATTCGGGGAAAGGGGTCCCATGTGAAAACATGGGGCCCCTTTCAGTGCGAGGTCGGGTGTCCGTTTTGTTATTTTGCAAAGTACCAGGATTACAAATTGAGAAAAAGAGGAGCCTTCTACACTGGATTTTGTGAGTATCATTTTTTCAACAGGTATACCATGGATTCTACATGGAGAAGAGGACCGACCCTCGTGTGAACATAGGTAAGTATGTGTATATGGAGGTGTGGATGTATGTATTAAACTTTTACTTTCAAGGTGTGTGTCTTCTGTTTTTATTGGGGTATTTTTTTAGTAGTAGTACTACAGGTACCAGCGGGCCCGGTTTTCCACCGCATGCTGGTACTTGTGGTTCTCCAAGTACCAGCTTGCGGTGGAGGTTTGCTGGGACTTGTAGTACTGCTACTAAAAACAATATTGAATTTTTGACAAAAAGGCTATCAGCCTCCCATCCGCAGCCCTTGGATGGGGGGGACAGCCTCGGGCTTCACCCCTGGCCCTTGGGTGGCTGGAGGGGGGGGACCCCTTGATTGAAGGGGTCCCCACTCCTCCAGGGTACCCCAGCCAGGGGTGACTAGTTGGTTATGTAATGCCAGGGCCGCAGGGACCTAGATAAAAGTGTCCCCCGGCTGTGGCATTATGTATCTGGCTAGTGGAGCCCGGTGCTGGTTTCAGAAATACGGGGGACCCCTACTCTTTTTGTCCCCCGTATTTTTGGAACCAGGACCAGGCGCAGAGCCCGGTGCTGGTTGTTTAAATATGGGGGAACCCCTGACATTTTTTTCCCCATATTTTTTCAACCAGGACCGGCTCAAAGAGCCCGAGGCTGGTTTGGCTTAGGAGGGGGGACCCCACGCAATTTTTTTAAAGATTTTAACAATGAATTCTATTTTAATAAAGGTGCACAATGAAGCCCAGCACGGATCTCTCAGATCCGGCCGAGATTCATTGTATTAAAGTCGGCAGTGTTTTACAAGTCACTCACGTAAAACACTGCAAAAAAAAACGAATGACATCGACATCGGTAAATACGAAAATGCAGAATACGACAGCTTAGTAAATTAGTCGTAATAAATTCAAAAAGTTGCAACTTTACACTTTCGATGTCATTCGTGATTGAACTTTAACCTCAGTCGGGAAATTACGAATTTTAGTAAATATACCCCCATGTCTCCAATTTATGTAATCTTGCATCTGCATCTTATTTCTTTGCGTTATGTGCTCTTCGGAGCATTTTTTGGGCATACTTTATAAAACTGCCATCCTGTCTGCCACTGCAGTGCCACTCCTAGATGTGCCAGGTGCTTGTGCCACCCACTTCTGTCAGTTAGCAACACATTTTAATATTTCTACATCACTAAATTCAAACAATGGGGTCATTCCGAGTTGTTCGCTCGTTGCCGATTTTCGCAATGGAGCGATTAAGGCAAAAATGCGCATGCGCATGGTACGCAGTGCGCATGCGCTAAGTATTTTAGCACAAAACTTAGTAGATTTACTCACGTCCGAACAAAGAATTTTCATCGTTGAAGTGATTGGAGTGTGATTGACAGGAAGTGGGTGTTTCTGGGCGGAAACTGACCGTTTTCAGGGAGTGTGCGGAAAAACGCAGGTGTGCCAGGATAAAACGCGGGAGTGTCTGGAGAAACGGGGAAGTGGCTGGCCGAACGCAGGGCGTGTTTGTGACGTCAATTTAGGAACGAAACGGGCTGAGCTGATCGCAGTGTAGGAGTAAGTCTCGAGCTACTCAGAAACTGCTAAGAATTTTCTATTCGCAATTCTGCTAATCTTTCGTTCGCAATTCTGCTAAGCTAAGATACATTCCCAGAGGGCAGTGGCCTAGCGTGTGCAATGCTGCTAAAATCTGCTAGCGAGCGAACAACTCGGAATGACCCCCAATGTCAAAATGTATTGTACAGGATTGTCAGCAATGGTTTTACTCAAAACAGTAAGGGAGTATTTTTTTTTTTTTTTACATTTTATAAATGTAACCTGTCCAGCCAAAGTTAAAAGTTGATCACGATGTTTGATTGCAGGCTGCAATGCGGTCGCAGCACTGCAAACACTAATGCCGCAAGGAAGTGTGTATGTACCTCCTCCTGCATTTGCATTGCTATGGATTGCATTTGCAAAGCTGCTAGCAATTGCAATCCATGCTGAATGAGGCTGCCAGTCTGTTTTGCGTGTTTGTGGAGAGGCAGTGAGCAGGGCCGTTTCTTGGGGCAGGCGAGCAGTGCAACCGCACTGGGCGCCCCCCCGCGGCACTAACTGTGGCTCCCTGCTTCCCCCTCCTATTTCTCCCCGAGTAACCCGCTCAGGGGGCGGAGTTTCACGTAATGACGCGGTTGCGTCATTACGTCACGACGCAACCCCGTCACTCCGCGAAACTCCCCCCCCCCGAGCGGAGTACAGAGGGGGATCCAAGTTAGAAAGAGGGAAAGGCTGGCGCGAGGAGCGACTGGTGAGGTGGGCCGAAGAGCGGTAATCGCCTCTGTAAGTATTCTCTCTCTCTGGGCCAGATGTACTAAGCCTTGAAAAGTGATAAATATCACGGTGATAAAGTACCAGCCAATCGGCTCCTAACTGTCATTTTTCAAACACAGCCAGTGACATGGTAGTTAGGAGCTGATTGGCTGGCAGTTTATCACTGAAATTTATCACTTTTCAGGCTTAGTACATCTCCCCCTCTCTCTCTCTCTCTCTCAATGTGTAAAATGGGGACACCTGCCGTAATGTGTGAAATGGGGACTCTTGCCTGCCGTATTGTGGGGATTTAATGTATCAAGGGCATTGCGGTGTGTGGCATAATATGGTGCAGGGGGCATTACTGTGTGGGGCTTAATGAGGTAGAATTTTTTTTCCTGTGGTGGTCGTGATCTGTTGGAGCAGGGTCAAAAACTGGAATGTGAGGTAGTCTTTTCAGACGAGGCCGTGCCCATTTAAATGAGGCCACACCCATTTAGATGAGGCCACGCCCCCTTATCGGGTGCGCGCACACATTTTTTTTTATCTAGGTGTGTGTGTGTGTGGGGGGCACATTTTTTTATGTCATGGGGGGGGGGGCGCATTTTTAAATCTCACACTGGGAGCCAAATTGGCTAGAAACAGCCCTGGCAGTGAGTCTGGTTATCCTAGGTATTTCTAAAATCCCATACCATCAAGAAGTGAACCAGCAATTGGAGCACCAGGCACCACACCCCCTCTATGCTGCTAGCTTGACTCACTGCCTCTCCACAAACAGAACAGACTGTAAACATTATTGCTTCCTTTACCCAGTGTCGGACTGGGGCATGAAGGGCCCACCGGGGGAATGCTGTTGTAGGGTCCCATGCTTAGTGGTGTGGCCAGGCTGCACTGGGGCATGGCCAGCCACCACAGAGGTATGACTAACTATTACAGAGTACATGTTCTGTACCCCTTGGTAAACATATAATAACCCATATTCTTGTGAAGTATAATGTACTGTAACATAAGTATAATGCATAATTAAAGTGCACTAGGATAGAGTCTGGAACCTGATCAATAGAGGAGGAGGAGGGCCCACAGGCAGTGGGGTCCACCGGTGGTTTCCCCTGTTCCCCTGTGGGCTAGTCCGACCCTGCCTTTACCTACTCCACCCTTTCTTAACTTTAACCTCCCATTCCCTCCTATATACCCTAAACCAGTGATTCTCAAACTGTGTGATGTGGCACTCTGGGGTGCCTCAGGACAGTTGCAGGGTTGCCTTGGATTGGTGGTCCAGGATCAAATCAAATTATTTATGGTCAATGTAATAGGCAAAACCAATGCTGGTAGCTTCTAATCATAAAATATGTGGACAAACCAAGGGCCTAATTCTGAGTTGATCGCAGCAGCAAATTTGTTATAGGCCCTACACACTGGCTGATCCGCCGCTGAGCTGCCTGACGGCGGATACGACCGACGGGCAACCCGGTGGCGGGGGGGGGGGGGGGGCAGTGACGGGGGGAGTGAAGTTTCTTCACTCCCCACGTCACCTGGCTGCATTGGAGTGCAGGCAAATATGGACGAGATCGTCCATATTAGCCTGCATGTACAGCCGACGGGGAACCAGCGATGAACGAGCGCGGGGCTGCGCATCGTTCATTGCTGGTGCCTCCACACTGCACGATATGAATGTTATCTCATTCATTAATGAACGAGATCGTTCATATCGTGCAGTCATGTCGGCCAGTGTGTAGGGCCCTTTAGCAGTTGGGCAAAACCATGGGGGTAATTCCAAGTTGATCGCAGTAGGAATTTTGTTAGCAGTTGGGCAAAACCATGTGCACTGCAGGGGAGGCAGATATAACATGTGCAGAGAGAGTTAGATTTGGGTGTGTTATTTTATTTCTGTGCAGGGTAAATACTGGCCGCTTTATTTTTACACTGCAAATTATACCCCTTTTCCACTAGCGTAGCACGGACATGGCTGCGACCCGTGCTACAGCCCCCTGCAGGCAGCGCTCACCAACCCGGCAATTGCCGGGTTGGTGACGCGCTAGTGACGCGGCAGGGGCAGCGCTGGGAGATCACATGATCTCCCAGCGTCGCCCTCCCTATGCACAGTGAACGGGAGCCGTGTCGCCTCGACACGGCTCCCGTTCACACTAGACAGCTAGCCGGGTTGAACACTTGTTCAACCCGGCTAGCTACCAGGGTAGAATTCCCGGATCACTTTATCCGGGAATTTGCCGGGGGACCCGTTTCCACTAGGGAAAAACACGGGTAAATGCGCGCCCCCGTGTTTAAAAAAGCTAGTGGAAAAGGGGTATTATATTGCAGATTGAACACACCACACCCAAATCTAACTCTCTCTGCACATGTTAAATCTGCCTCCCCTGCAGTGCACATGGTTTTGCCAAACTGCTAACAAAATTCCTGCTGCAATCAACTTGGAATTACCCCCCCATGTGCACTGCAGGGGAGGCAGATATAACATGTGCAGAGAGAGTTAGATTTGGGCGGGATGTGTTCAAACTGAAATCTAAATTGCAGTGTAAAAATAAAGCAGCCAGTATTTACCCTGCACAGAAACAAAATAACCCACCCAAATCTAACTCTCTCTGCAAATGTTATATCTGCTCCCTCTGCAGTGCACATGGGCCCTCATTCCGAATTGTTCGCTCGCAAGCTGCTTTTAGCAGCTTTACACACGCTAAGCCGCCGCCTACTGGGAGTGAATCTTAGCTTCTTAAAATTGCGAACGAAAGATTCTCAAAATTGCGACCACACACCTCTTAGCAGTTTCTGAGTAGCTCCAGACTTACTCGGCATCTGCGATCAGTTCAGTGCTTGTCGTTCCTGGTTTGACGTCACAAACACACCCAGCGTTCGCCCAGACACTCCTCCGTTTCTCCAGCCACTCCCGCGTTTTTCCCAGAAACGGTAGCGTTTTTTCGCACACGCCCATAAAACGGCCTGTTTCCGCCCAGAAACACCCACTTCCTGTCAATCACATTACGATCACCAGAACGATGAAAAAACCGTGAGTAAAAATCCTACCTGCATAGCAAATTTACTTGGTGCAGTCGCAGTGCGGACATTGCGCATGCGCACTAAGCGGAAAATCGCTGCGATGCGAAAAAATTTACCGAGCGAACAACTCGGAATTACCTCCTTGGTTTTGCCCAATTGCTAACAAACTTGCTGCTGCGATCAATTCAGAATTACCCCCTCAAAGAAATTCATGTCCTCTACCACCTAACATAACCTAAGGAGAACATATAAACACAATTTACTTCATTTAATATTTTGTTCTAAATTTCTCAGTAAGAAACTTTTTTTGCCTAGGGGTGCCATGAAAAAAATTCTGATACTCTAGAGCGACGTGATTCAAAAAAGTTTAGGGACCACTGCCCTAATGGTGCCCACACACGGTGCGATTATCGCATGCGATTTGATCTTTATAGTTCAAATTGCATCGCGTCTAAGTTCAAATTGCACCGTGTTTATTTTCCCTTGAGATGGGATGCATGCTCCCGCATAGTTAATATCGCAAGGCAAAATAGTATATGCAGTCAGGTATTTTTGAACTACTTCGCAATCAGCCCACTATTTTAATTTATATTGTAGTGTAGTCAAAATCGCGTGTAGTTCAAATTGCACTGTATGTACAGTCCAAATCGCATACCACTGAGTCCAAATCACATACTGTATCACACATTGTATAGGCTCAAGTCGCACCTAGCACAAATCTCACCGTGTGTGGGCACCATAATCCTTATTTTTAACATCACTGTGTACTGTTTACATTTATTTAAAAACTTAAAAAAAAAACACTTTTTTCTTATTTTGAGGGAAAAATAACAAAACTTTTTTTCTCTTTTTATTGAATGGTTTTAAATACACACTATCATAAACATCACTTAAAATCAGGGGCGTAGTGATGATGGAATGAGTGGAGCTTGAGCTCCAATCGCCGCTGGGGACAGAAGGTGCCAGCTCTCTGGAACAGCCAGGAGTCAGGGTAAGATGAGATGACTGGAAGAGAGGGAAGGGGTGGCCAACACACTGCCTGCATGTTCCATGTCACTGATTGCAATGCAGAGGGGTGGTATACGTGTGACCGGTGGTCGATAGACCGATAGTCACATGACCTCCTCCAGCATCCCGACCCCTCACCATCCCGATGGTCGGCATGCCGACCAACAGGGACTATTTCCACTCATGGGTGTCCACGACACCCATAGAGTGGGAATAGAACCCGTTGCGACCACAGTTCGCCACCGAGCCCGCAGCGAGCCCGCTAGGGGCTTGCTGCACTCGCCCCTCCCCACTGGGATCCCGGCGTCGGTATGCTGCCGGGATCCCAGCATCAGTATGCTGACCGGCGGTCTCCTGACCGCCGGTCAGCCATACTCAGAGGCGTAACTAGGGCACGTGCCCTGGGCGCCTTGGCAGGCCCAGGAGAGGGGGCGCCGCCGGCGGCCAGTGCATCATGCCCCACTCGCCCCCGTCACGCCAAAATGTGAGGGGAGGAGAGCGCAGCGTCTCTCCCTCCCCTCACTGCCGCTGCCAGCACTAGCAGCGCTGCCAGCAGCGCTGCGTGTGTCTAGTCTCCGGCGGCGTTAGCCAATCAGAGCTTGCGGACCGACTCCTGATTGGCTGCCGGTCCGCGAGCTCTGATTGGCTAGTGAACCAGCGCCACACAGCCGCCGCCGGAGACCTGGAGCGGTGAGGGGCAGGAGAGGCGCTGCGCTCTCCTCCCCTCACATAGCAGAGTGATAGCGTTGCAGCGGTGAGTGACTGACGGGGGGGGGGGGGGAGGAGAGTCTTGTGTAACTGGCACTGTGGGGCATGTATCTGGCACTGTGGGGCATGTATCTGGCACTGTGGGGCATGTATCTGGCACTGTGGGGCATGTAACTGGCACTGTGGGGCATGTATCTGGCACTGTGGGGCAATGTAACTGGCACTGTGGGGCATGTATCCGGCACTAAGGGGCAATGTAACTGGCACTGTGGGGCATGTATCTGGCATTGTGAGGCAATGTAACTGGCACTGTGGGGCATGTATCCGGCACTGTGGGGCAATGTATCTGGCACTGTGGGGCATGTATCTGGCACTGTGGGGCATTGTATCTGGCACTGTGGGGCATGTAACTGGCACTATGTGGCAATGTAACTGGCACTGTGGGCCATTGTCATTGGCCACATACCTTCTGGTGCGTGGCCACACCCCTTCTGGAGTGTGGCCACGCCCATTTTTTGGTGCGTGCACATGCTTCTTTTGGTGTGTTTTTTTTTGGGGGGGGGGGGGGGGGGGGGGGCATTTTCCATCTTGCCCTGGGCTCCGAAAACCCTAGTTATGCCTTTGGCCATACTGCACCCATGCAGAGTCAAGTGCAGTGCAGTTTGGTGTGTTGATAGGGAAGAGGGGAGGTTTGGAGGCTTGTCAGAAGAGCCCTCCTGGTTGTCAAGGTCTGTATCTGCATTCAGTGATATGGAAGTAACATGCAGACTGTGTGGTGGCCACCCCTTCCCTTTCCTCAGTCCTTTCATCCTACCCATGGAGGCCCAGCCTGCCAATCACATTGAAGCTCCGCCCCTCCATGCTAGTACGAGGAGCTGTTGCCCTCTTCTTGGTGCAAATTGAAGTGTGTATACTGTGTGTATATTTATGTGTGTGTGTGTGTGTGTGTGTGTGTGTGTGTGTATATGTATGTATGTATGTATGTGTTTGTTTGTAAATGTGTTTATATGTGTGTGTATATGTCTGTTTATATAAGTCTGTGTATGCTTATGTATGTCTGTGTATATATGTCTGTGTATGTGTGTGCTTATGTATGTCTGTGTGTATAGGTGTGTGCTTGTGTATATGTTTTTTTGTATACAGTATGTATAAGTATATATGTGTGTTTATGTATGTCTGTGTGTATATGTCTGAATATATCTGTGTGTATATGTATGTCTGTGTATACTGTATGTGTATGTTGTGTATATGTGTGTGTATATCTGTGTATGTATATGTGTGTGTATATGTTTATGTCTGTGTATATCTGTGTGTGTTTATGTGTATATATCTGTGTATATGTGTGTGCTTATGTATGTCTGTGCCTATATGTGTGTGAATCTATATAGATATATTTCTATATGTGTGGTGGGGATGGGGAGGGGGCACCATCACATGACCCTGCTCCGGGTATGATGCCTCCACGCTACGCCTCTGCTTACAATATAGCGCTCTCTTTTTATCTTTGAATTGAAACTATTTTATTGAGCTGCTGAACACTACAGGCACAGATCATATTACAGTATATACAGTATCACAGGTTTATCTTCTATTTTTGTAATCATTGTAGACATTTCAAATACAGACACTAGATGGAGTCAGTGCTTACTGTGTAACAGAACATTTATACTCCTCAAGTTTTAAAATGATCAGCTGCATGGCAATACAAATGTTACATATGGATACATTATATGGATAAAACAGTCAGTGCTTGTTTTTTCCACTAAATATAGCTGGCATAATAGATGTATTACAGATGTGATAGAATAACTAAAAAAATTTAAAGCTCCTACTTTCCTGCTTTAGAAGATTATAATTTACTTTTTAACAGAGACCCAATCAAATGCCAGGGTAACATTGAATAACACACACAAAAATATGGTTACACATATATGGGCGCCAATCACGAGACCGCCTGTCGGGCACAATACAGACACCGGGATCCCGACGAGTGGTGAAATGCCGCCGCTGGAATTCAGTGCCGTAACTAGACATTTTAGCACTGTGTGCAAGAAACAGCATCGGCGCTACCCCAATATTCAAAACAGGGCCAGTGCGTGTCGTAGGTGTGCGCCAAAAATATAAGGGTGTAGCTTCTTCTGGAAGGGGCGTGGCCACAAAATAATACCAATTCATATTACGATGCACAGTAGTCTCCATCATTCCAATTACACCAAACAATAGTGCCACTTACACACATTATGCCAGGTAGAGTCCCCTGTCACACATTACGGCAGGTAGAATCCCCTCTGACACAGTACGGCAGGTAGAATCCCCCCTGACACAGTACGGCAGGTAGAATCCCCCCTGACACAGTACGGCAGGTAGAATCCCCTCTGACACATGGGGTAATTCTGAGTTGATCGCAGCAGGATCCTTGTTAGCAATTGGGCAAAACCATGTGCACTGCAGGGGAGGCAGATTTAACATGTGCAGAGAGAGTAAGGGTGTGTACACACGGTGAGATTCGGACTTATCCGATTCTCACTGTGCGACGGGGGGGCCGGGTCGGCACTTAGCCAGTATCGCAAGCACATAATGAGTGTACTTGCGATCCTGGTTCTGTGCGATTTTGGCTAAGTGTCAATCCTGACTATCTCTTCTATAGAGATAGTAAGGATTGACTTGCCTGCACAGCCTATTTTTTCGGCCGATGCCGACCGCGCGGGGCCACACATCGGCATCGGATCGGGATCGCAAGGTGACTATATAGTCAGAATCGGAAGAAAAGATCTTACCGTGTGTACACGGCCTTAGATTTGGGTGTGGTGTGTTCAATCTGCAATCTAAATTGCAGTGTAAAATAAAGCAGCCAGTATTTACCCTGCACAGAAACAAAATAACCCACCCAAATCTAACTCTCTCTGCACATGTTATATCTGCCTCCCCTGCAGTGCACATGGTTTTGCCCAACTGCTAACAAAAATCCTGCTGCGATCAACTCAGAATTACCCCCACAGTGCGGCAGGTAGAATCCTCTCTGACACAGTACGCAGATAGAATCCCCTCTGACACATTACGGCAGGTAGAATCCCCTCTGACACAATACAGCAGGTAAAATCCCCTCTGACACAGTACGCAGGTAGAATCCCCTCTGACACATTACGGCAGGTAGAATCCCCTCTGACACAATACGGCAGGTAGAATCCCCTCTGACACATTACGGCAGGTAGAATCCCCTCTGACACATTACGGCAGGTAGAGTCCCCTGTCACACATTACGGCAGGTTGAGTCCCCTGTCACACATTACGGCAGGTAGAATCCCCTCTGACACATAACGGCAGGTAGAATCCCCTCTGACACATTACGGCAGGTAGAATCCCCTCTGACACATTACGGCAGGTAGAATCCCATCTGACACAGTACGGCAGGTAGAATCCCCTCTGACACATTATGGCAGGTAGAATCCCCTCTGACACATTACGGCAGGTAGAATCCCCTCTGACACATTATGGCAGGTATCCCCTCTGACACATTACGGCAGCTAGAATCCCCTCTGACACATTATGGCAGGTAGAATCCCCTCTGAAACAGTACGGCAGGTAGAATCCCCTCTGACACATTATGGCAGGTAGAATCCCCTCTGACACATTATGGCAGGTAGAATCCCCTCTGACATAGTACGGCAGGTAGAATCCCCTCTGACACAGTACGGCAGGTAGAATCCCCTCTGACACATTATGGCAGGTAGAATTCCCTCTGACACATTATGGCAGGTAGAATCCCCTCTGACATAGTACGGCAGGTAGAATCCCCTCTGACACAGTACTGCAGGTAGAATCCCCTCTGACACAGTACGGCAGGTAGAATCCCCTCTGACACGGTACGGCAGGTAGAATCCCCTCTGACACATTACAGCAGGTAGAATCCCCCCTGACACATTACGGCAGGTAGAATCCCCCCTGACACATTACGGCAAGTAGAATCCCCTCTGACACATTACGGCAGGTAGAGTCCCCTGTCACACATTACGGCAGGTAGAATCCCCTCTGACACATTACGGCAGGTAGAATCCCCTCTGACACGGTACGGCAGGTAGAATCCCCTCTGACACATTACGGCAGGTAGAATCCCCTCTGACACATTATGGCAGGTAGAATCCCCTCTGACACAGTACAGCAGGTAAAAAAATCCCCTCTGACACCGTATGCAGGTAGAATCCCCTCTGACACATTACGGCAGGTAGAATCCCCTCTGACACAATACGGCAGGTAGAATCCCCTCTGACACAATACGGCAGGTAGAATCCCCTCTGACACATTACGGCAGGTAGAATCCCCTCTGACACATTACGGCAGGTAGAGTCCCCTGTCACACATTACGGCAGGTAGAGTCCCCTCTGACACATTACGGCAGGTAGAATCCTCTCTGACACATTACGGCAGGTAGAATCCCCTCTGACACATTACGGCAGGTAGAATCCCCTCTGACACAATACGGCAGGTAGAATCCCCTCTGACACAATACGGCAGGTAGAATCCCCTCTGACACATTACGGCAGGTAGAATCCCCTCTGACACATTACGGCAGGTAGAATCCCCTCTGACACATTACGGCAGGTAGAATCCCCTCTGACACATTACGGCAGGTAGAATCCCATCTGACACAGTACGGCAGGTAGAATCCCCTCTGACACATTATGGCAGGTAGAATCCCCTCTGACACATTACGGCAGCTAGAATCCCCTCTGACACATTATGGCAGGTAGAATCCCCTCTGACACATTACGGCAGCTAGAATCCCCTCTGACACATTATGGCAGGTAGAATCCCCTCTGACACAGTACGGCAGGTAGAATCCCCTCTGACACATTATGGCAGGTAGAATCCCCTCTGACACATTATGGCAGGTAGAATCCCCTCTGACATAGTACGGCAGGTAGAATCCCCTCTGACACAGTACGGCAGGTAGAATCCCCTCTGACACATTATGGCAGGTAGAATTCCCTCTGACACATTATGGCAGGTAGAAACCCCTCTGACATAGTACGGCAGGTAGAATCCCCTCTGACATAGTACGGCAGGTAGAATCCCCTCTGACACAGTACGGCAGGTAGAATCCCCTCTGACACATTACGGCAAGTAGAATCCCCTCTGACACATTACGGCAGGTAGAGTCCCCTGTCACACATTGCGGCAGGTAGAGTCCCCTCTGACACAATACGGCAGGTAGAATCCCCTCTGACACGGTACGGCAGGTAGAATCCCCTCTGACACATTACAGCAGGTAGAATCCCCCCTGACACATTACGGCAGGTAGAATCCCCCCTGACACATTACGGCAAGTAGAATCCCCTCTGACACATTACGGCAGGTAGAGTCCCCTGTCACACATTACGGCAGGTAGAATCCCCTCTGACACATTACGGCAGGTAGAATCCCCTCTGACACGGTACGGCAGGTAGAATCCCCTCTGACACATTACGGCAGGTAGAATCCCCTCTGACACATTATGGCAGGTAGAATCCCCTCTGACACAGTACAGCAGGTAAAATCCCCTCTGACACAGTACGCAGGTAGAATCCCCTCTGACACATTACGGCAGGTAGAATCCCCTCTGACACAATACGGCAGGTAGAATCCCCTCTGACACAATACGGCAGGTAGAATCCCCTCTGACACATTACGGCAGGTAGAATCCCCTCTGACACATTACGGCAGGTAGAATCCCCTCTGACACATTACGGCAGGTAGAATCCCATCTGACACAGTACGGCAGGTAGAATCCCCTCTGACACATTATGGCAGGTAGAATCCCCTCTGACACATTACGGCAGGTAGAATCCCCTCTGACACATTATGGCAGGTAGAATCCCCTCTGACACATTATGGCAGGTAGAATCCCCTCTGACACAGTACGGCAGGTAGAATCCCCTCTGACACATTATGGCAGGTAGAATCCCCTCTGACACATTATGGCAGGTAGAATCCCCTCTGACATAGTACGGCAGGTAGAATCCCCTCTGACACAGTACGGCAGGTAGAATCCCTTCTGACACATTATGGCAGGTAGAATTCCCTCTGACACATTATGGCAGGTAGAATCCCCTCTGACATAGTACGGCAGGTAGAATCCCCTCTGACACAGTACGGCAAGTAGAATCCCCTCTGACACATTACGGCAGGTAGAGTCCCCTGTCACACATTACGGCAGGTAGAGTCCCCTCTGACACAATACGGCAGGTAGAATCCCCTCTGACACATTACGGCAGGTAGAATCCCCTCTGACACATTATGGCAGGTAGAATCCCCTCTGACACATTACGGCAAGTAGAATCCCCTCTGACACATTACGGCAGGTAGAGTCCCCTGTCACACATTACGGCAGGTAGAATCCCCTCTGACACATTACGGCAGGTAGAATCCCCTCTGACACGTTACGGCAGGTAGAATCCCCTCTGACACATTATGACAGGTAGAATCCCCTCTGACACATTATGGCAGGTAGAATTCTCACTGACACATTACGGCAGTAGAGTCCCCTCTGACACATTATGGCAGGTAGAATCCCCTCTGACACATTACGGCAGCTAGAATCCCCTCTGACACATTATGGCAGGTAGAATCCCCTCTGACACATTACGGCAGCTAGAATCCCCTCTGACACATTATGGCAGGTAGAATCCCCTCTGACACAGTACGGCAGGTAGAATCCCCTCTGACACATTATGGCAGGTAGAATCCCCTCTGACACATTATGGCAGGTAGAATCCCCTCTGACACAATACGGCAGGTAGAATCCCCTCTGACACAATACGGCAGGTAGAATCCCCTCTGACACATTACGGCAGGTAGAATCCCCTCTGACACATTACGGCAGGTAGAATCCCCTCTGACACATTACGGCAGGTAGAATCCCATCTGACACAGTACGGCAGGTAGAATCCCCTCTGACACATTATGGCAGGTAGAATCCCCTCTGACACATTACGGCAGGTAGAATCCCCTCTGACACATTATGGCAGGTAGAATCCCCTCTGACACATTATGGCAGGTAGAATCCCCTCTGACACAGTACGGCAGGTAGAATCCCCTCTGACACATTATGGCAGGTAGAATCCCCTCTGACACATTATGGCAGGTAGAATCCCCTCTGACATAGTACGGCAGGTAGAATCCCCTCTGACACGGTACGGCAGGTAGAATCCCCTCTGACACATTACAGCAGGTAGAATCCCCCCTGACACATTACGGCAGGTAGGATCCCCCCTGACACATTACGGCAAGTAGAATCCCCTCTGACACATTACGGCAGGTAGAGTCCCCTGTCACACATTACGGCAGGTAGAATCCCCTCTGACACATTATGGCAGGTAGAATCCCCTCTGACACGGTACGGCAGGTAGAATCCCCTCTGACACATTACGGCAGGTAGAATCCCCTCTGACACATTATGGCAGGTAGAATCCCCTCTGACACAGTACAGCAGGTAAAATCCCCTCTGACACAGTACGCAGGTAGAATCCCCTCTGACACATTACGGCAGGTAGAATCCCCTCTGACACAATACGGCAGGTAGAATCCCCTCTGACACAATACGGCAGGTAGAATCCCCTCTGACACATTACGGCAGGTAGAATCCCCTCTGACACATTACGGCAGGTAGAATCCCCTCTGACACATTACGGCAGGTAGAATCCCATCTGACACAGTACGGCAGGTAGAATCCCCTCTGACACATTATGGCAGGTAGAATCCCCTCTGACACATTACGGCAGGTAGAATCCCCTCTGACACATTATGGCAGGTAGAATCCCCTCTGACACATTATGGCAGGTAGAATCCCCTCTGACACAGTACGGCAGGTAGAATCCCCTCTGACACATTATGGCAGGTAGAATCCCCTCTGACACATTATGGCAGGTAGAATCCCCTCTGACATAGTACGGCAGGTAGAATCCCCTCTGACACAGTACGGCAAGTAGAATCCCCTCTGACACATTACGGCAGGTAGAGTCCCCTGTCACACATTACGGCAGGTAGAGTCCCCTCTGACACAATACGGCAGGTAGAATCCCCTCTGACACATTACGGCAGGTAGAATCCCCTCTGACACATTATGGCAGGTAGAATCCCCTCTGACACATTACGGCAAGTAGAATCCCCTCTGACACATTACGGCAGGTAGAGTCCCCTGTCACACATTACGGCAGGTAGAATCCCCTCTGACACATTACGGCAGGTAGAATCCCCTCTGACACGTTACGGCAGGTAGAATCCCCTCTGACACATTATGACAGGTAGAATCCCCTCTGACACATTACGGCAGCTAGAATCCCCTCTGACACATTATGGCAGGTAGAATCCCCTCTGACACATTACGGCAAGTAGAATCCCCTCTGACACATTACGGCAGGTAGAGTCCCCTGTCACACATTACGGCAGGTAGAATCCCCTCTGACACATTACGGCAGGTAGAATCCCCTCTGACACGTTACGGCAGGTAGAATCCCCTCTGACACATTATGACAGGTAGAATCCCCTCTGACACATTATGGCAGGTAGAATTCTCACTGACACATTACGGCAGTAGAGTCCCCTCTGACACATTATGGCAGGTAGAATCCCCTCTGACACATTACGGCAGCTAGAATCCCCTCTGACACATTATGGCAGGTAGAATCCCCTCTGACACATTACGGCAGCTAGAATCCCCTCTGACACATTATGGCAGGTAGAATCCCCTCTGACACAGTACGGCAGGTAGAATCCCCTCTGACACATTATGGCAGGTAGAATCCCCTCTGACACATTATGGCAGGTAGAATCCCCTCTGACACAATACGGCAGGTAGAATCCCCTCTGACACAATACGGCAGGTAGAATCCCCTCTGACACATTACGGCAGGTAGAATCCCCTCTGACACATTACGGCAGGTAGAATCCCCTCTGACACATTACGGCAGGTAGAATCCCATCTGACACAGTACGGCAGGTAGAATCCCCTCTGACACATTATGGCAGGTAGAATCCCCTCTGACACATTACGGCAGGTAGAATCCCCTCTGACACATTATGGCAGGTAGAATCCCCTCTGACACATTATGGCAGGTAGAATCCCCTCTGACACAGTACGGCAGGTAGAATCCCCTCTGACACATTATGGCAGGTAGAATCCCCTCTGACACATTATGGCAGGTAGAATACCCTCTGACATAGTACGGCAGGTAGAATCCCCTCTGACACGGTACGGCAGGTAGAATCCCCTCTGACACATTATGGCAGGTAGAATCCCCTCTGACATAGTACGGCAGGTAGAATCCCCTCTGACACGGTACAGCAGGTAGAATCCCCCCTGACACATTACGGCAGGTAGGATCCCCCCTGACACATTACGGCAAGTAGAATCCCCTCTGACACATTACGGCAGGTAGAGTCCCCTGTCACACATTACGGCAGGTAGAATCCCCTCTGACACATTACGGCAGGTAGAATCCCCTCTGACACGGTACGGCAGGTAGAATCCCCTCTGACACATTACGGCAGGTAGAATCCCCTCTGACACAGTACAGCAGGTAAAATCCCCTCTGACACAGTACGCAGGTAGAATCCCCTCTGACACATTACGGCAGGTAGAATCCCCTCTGACACAGTACGGCAGGTAGAATCCCCTCTGACACAATACGGCAGGTAGAATCCCCTCTGACACATTACGGCAGGTAGAATCCCCTCTGACACATTACGGCAGGTAGAATCCCCTCTGACACATTACGGCAGGTAGAATCCCATCTGCCACAGTACGGCAGGTAGAATCCCCTCTGACACATTATGGCAGGTAGAATCCCCTCTGACACATTACGGCAGGTAGAATCCCCTCTGACACATTATGGCAGGTAGAATCCCCTCTGACACATTATGGCAGTAGAGTCCCCTCTGACACATTATGGCAGGTAGAATCCCCTCTGACACATTACGGCAGCTAGAATCCCCTCTGACACATTATGGCAGGTAGAATCCCCTCTGACACATTACGGCAGCTAGAATCCCCTCTGACACATTATGGCAGGTAGAATCCCCTCTGACACAGTACGGCAGGTAGAATCCCCTCTGACACATTATGGCAGGTAGAATCCCCTCTGACACATTATGGCAGGTAGAATCCCCTCTGACACAATACGGCAGGTAGAATCCCCTCTGACACAATACGGCAGGTAGAATCCCCTCTGACACATTACGGCAGGTAGAATTCCCTCTGACACATTACGGCAGGTAGAATCCCCTCTGACACATTACGGCAGGTAGAATCCCATCTGACACAGTACGGCAGGTAGAATCCCCTCTGACACATTATGGCAGGTAGAATCCCCTCTGACACATTACGGCAGGTAGAATCCCCTCTGACACATTATGGCAGGTAGAATCCCCTCTGACACATTATGGCAGGTAGAATCCCCTCTGACACAGTACGGCAGGTAGAATCCCCTCTGACACATTATGGCAGGTAGAATCCCCTCTGACACATTATGGCAGGTAGAATCCCCTCTGACATAGTACGGCAGGTAGAATCCCCTCTGACACGGTACGGCAGGTAGAATCCCCTCTGACACATTACAGCAGGTAGAATCCCCCCTGACACATTACGGCAGGTAGGATCCCCCCTGACACATTACGGCAAGTAGAATCCCCTCTGACACATTACGGCAGGTAGAGTCCCCTGTCACACATTACGGCAGGTAGAATCCCCTCTGACACATTACGGCAGGTAGAATCCCCTCTGACACGGTACGGCAGGTAGAATCCCCTCTGACACATTACGGCAGGTAGAATCCCCTCTGACACATTATGGCAGGTAGAATCCCCTCTGACACAGTACAGCAGGTAAAATCCCCTCTGACACAGTACGCAGGTAGAATCCCCTCTGACACATTACGGCAGGTAGAATCCCCTCTGACACAATACGGGAGGTAGAATCCCCTCTGACACAATACGGCAGGTAGAATCCCCTCTGACACATTACGGCAGGTAGAATCCCCTCTGACACATTACGGCAGGTAGAATCCCCTCTGACACATTACGGCAGGTAGAATCCCATCTGCCACAGTACGGCAGGTAGAATCCCCTCTGACACATTATGGCAGGTAGAATCCCCTCTGACACATTACGGCAGGTAGAATCCCCTCTGACACATTATGGCAGGTAGAATCCCCTCTGACACATTATGGCAGGTAGAATCCCCTCTGACACAGTACGGCAGGTAGAATCCCCTCTGACACATTATGGCAGGTAGAATCCCCTCTGACACATTATGGCAGGTAGAATCCCCTCTGACATAGTACGGCAGGTAGAATCCCCTCTGACACAGTACGGCAGGTAGAATCCCTTCTGACACATTATGGCAGGTAGAATTCCCTCTGACACATTATGGCAGGTAGAATCCCCTCTGACATAGTACGGCAGGTAGAATCCCCTCTGACACAGTACGGCAAGTAGAATCCCCTCTGACACATTACGGCAGGTAGAGTCCCCTGTCACACATTACGGCAGGTAGAGTCCCCTCTGACACATTACGGCAGGTAGAATCCCCTCTGACACATTACGGCAGGTAGAATCCCCTCTGACACATTATGGCAGGTAGAATCCCCTCTGACACATTACGGCAAGTAGAATCCCCTCTGACACATTACGGCAGGTAGAGTCCCCTGTCACACATTACGGCAGGTAGAATCCCCTCTGACACATTACGGCAGGTAGAATCCCCTCTGACACGTTACGGCAGGTAGAATCCCCTCTGACACATTATGACAGGTAGAATCCCCTCTGACACATTATGGCAGGTAGAATTCTCACTGACACATTACGGCAGTAGAGTCCCCTCTGACACATTATGGCAGGTAGAATCCCCTCTGACACATTACGGCAGCTAGAATCCCCTCTGACACATTACGGCAGCTAGAATCCCCTCTGACACATTATGGCAGGTAGAATCCCCTCTGACACAGTACGGCAGGTAGAATCCCCTCTGACACATTATGGCAGGTAGAATCCCCTCTGACACATTATGGCAGGTAGAATCCCCTCTGACATAGTACGGCAGGTAGAATCCCCTCTGACACAGTACGGCAGGTAGAATCCCTTCTGACACATTATGGCAGGTAGAATTCCCTCTGACACATTATGGCAGGTAGAATCCCCTCTGACATAGTACGGCAGGTAGAATCCCCTCTGACACAGTACGGCAAGTAGAATCCCCTCTGACACATTACGGCAGGTAGAGTCCCCTGTCACACATTACGGCAGGTAGAGTCCCCTCTGACACAATACGGCAGGTAGAATCCCCTCTGACACATTACGGCAGGTAGAATCCCCTCTGACACATTATGGCAGGTAGAATCCCCTCTGACACATTACGGCAAGTAGAATCCCCTCTGACACATTACGGCAGGTAGAGTCCCCTGTCACACATTACGGCAGGTAGAATCCCCTCTGACACATTACGGCAGGTAGAATCCCCTCTGACACGGTACGGCAGGTAGAATCCCCTCTGACACATTACGGCAGGTAGAATCCCCTCTGACACATTATGGCAGGTAGAATTCTCACTGACACATTACGGCAGTAGAGTCCCCTCTGACACATTACGGCAGGTAGAGCTCCTTTTTACACATTACGGCAGTAGGGTCCTCCTTTACACATTATGGTGTATATATACCCCCCCCACCCCCTGAAATATCCTGGGTTTGCCCCCGTGCCTACCCACCTTCCCTCCTCTCCCATGCTGTGCTGCTTGTTTATGCTGAGTTTACCTTTTGTCCTGAACTGAGCGGCTCCTCAGCTACAACTCCCTTTAGACTGTCGCTGCAGGAGCCGGAGGAGAATGTGGATCTCAACTGCCACGGGAACTGCAGGACAGATCATCATTCTGCACAGAGGGAGTCTCCCGACGCTGCTGTAAGCTCCTGCGGGAGGGGGGCTCGGGCAATATGCTCGCGCTGCTCAGTGTAACCATGATGAGGTAGGGGGGCGGACATTAATTGCAGCTTCCCGCGCTGCTGCACTATAAGCTCCGGCTTGGCTGGGAGAGGAGGCGGAGAGATGATCGCGGCTCAGTATTACCAAGATGCTGGGGGCGGGAATTACTCGTGGCTTCCCGCATCTTCACTAAAATCTCCGGCTTGGCGAGGGAAAGGAGAGAGGCGGAGCTGACAGTCACTCGTCACCTGTCTAATATAGATTGTGCTGGCGGCTGGTTGCGCCCCAGGTCATCCTGCGCTGTGTGCGAGGCACACAGCGCACATACCTAGTTACAGCTCTGCTGGAATACCTCTATTCTCCCTCTATGGGTGTCCAGCCTTCTAGTGCTCGCACCGCTGCCAGCATACCGGTGTCTGGGATCCTGCTGTGGGGATCATCGCAGCCAGGATCCTGGCCACCGGTAATGCATATTTATTCCCACATATAGACATCCAAAATCTCATTTGTGATATTGGAGTGTGTTGTGTTGTGCACCCAGGCTTTATATGAAAGGTGTGCCTTCTTAAATCTATTTATATAAATGCGAAAGCCCTCACTGACTCAGTTACTGACTGACTGACTGGCTGACTCATCACTAATTATCTTCCTTCCCGATATGTTTGGAAGCTGAAATTTAACATAGGTATTCTGCAGGTGGGAAATAGGAAAACTACATATTAGAATTTTAATAAACCTCCCCTAAGGGGATGTAGAGGGGGTTGACATAATGACGTCATTACTGATGCGTGGCTTGCGTTGCGTGAATGATAATGTCCAAATGGACAATCGGATCAAAATTTGGATTGCACCTCCAGTGGGTAGAATTTAATAAACTACAAAAATGGTCCAGTCACTTTTACCGTATCTGCTGCGGGTGCTACTCGGGTAAACAAGAACCATGGATTAATATTTACTTACATATAGGGTTATATTCAATTAAGGTCGAAAGCTGCTGTCTGTCGAAAAGACGGCAGTTTTCGACTTTTTAAGGTCGAATCGTGATTCGACCTATTCAATCCCAGCAGTTTTTATTCGACAGGTCGGGGAATTCGAATCGGCGGTCTAGCTGCTGATTCACGTACTTTTGAGGGAAACGGGGCCAAATTTGACAGGATTTGGCCCAGTTTCCAACCATCTCAGTCTGACATAAAAAAATGTCAGACTGAGATCAGGGACCTTAGTGGAGGAGACGGGGGAGAGCCGCGGGCAGCCAGGCCTCCCTGGCGGGCAGTGCTGGAGACGGGGGGAGAGCAGAGCCGGAGACGGGGGAGCCGCAGGCAGCCAGACCCCCGGTGGGCAGTGCTGGAGATGGGGGGTGAGCAGCGCCGGAGACGGGGAGCCGTGGGCAGATGGGGTGAGTAGAGCTAGAGGATGTCACAGCCGCCGCTCACAGCAGTGTCCACCCGGCTCCAGCAAGCGAGACCTATATAGCTGCTGCTGTAGCGCTGCTCTCCCAAGTCTGCCCGCGGCTCTCCCCCGTCTAGATCCTGCATCTCAATTCGATTTTTTAAAAAGTCAAATTGAGATGATATTGAATAGCCCAAGTTGGATGCATTCTGACAAATCAATGTCGGAATGGATCCGACTTCAATTAAATATACCCAGGGGCGAATTGGCCCACCAGGACACCGTGGCAGATTCCGATGGGCTGGTCCCATATTCCCCTCAGCCAGGCCGATTCACACTCAGGCTGGGCTGGCTCACACTGCTTCCAGTACTTGTGGTTCATTGGAATGCAATCCGGAAGTTAGGCTAGCGGTCACTTCCAGGTGCCGCTAGCCGTGAAAAGTGGTGAAGCTGTTATACCAATGGGGGACCTTGAGAAAGTTAAACAGCCCAGCAGCATCCTCTCCCTGGCCCCGGCCAAAGGTCTCTTCAACGATCCCGGCCCAGGAGCAGCAGCAAAGTGATGGTCGGAGCCGGGTTCACTATACCCGCTGCCACCCCAGCTCCCGCACTCTCACTGAACTGGCCAGAGCTGCGACTGAGCACTGAAGGGGACCCGGCAGAGAAGTTATTTTTAATTACATTATTTGCATTATCATGTTAGTGTAAGGGTTAGGGTGTTCCCGGTCACAGTGTATGGTTTGGGGACTGGACAGGAGCAGGATGTACTTTGTTCTCAGGATGCCAGCTGACCAGGCAGCACTCACAGCCAGCCCTGGGACAATCTCTAATGCAACGTCCTTCAGCCCTATAGCTGCCCAATGTCTGTCCATGATGATAGGCCTATTTATGCGGTGTCTACGTATGTAATGCGGTGGCTATGTATGTCATGTGGTGCTGGTCATATAGAGGGTCATTCCGAGTCGATCGCAGCCAGCAACTTTTTGCTGCTGGTGTGATCAACTAATCTCTGCCTATGGGGGAGTGTATTTTAGCTTAGCAGGGCTGCGTTCACTTGTGCAGCCCTGCTTAGCTAAAACGTTTTGTGCAGTTGAAGAGTAAGGCTAGAGCTACTTGCCCTGTGCGACGGATCCAGCGACGTTCCTCCCGGCTTTGACGCCAGACATCCGCCTTCCGTTGCCTGGACACGCCTGCATTTGGACGACCACTCCCCGAAAACGGCATCCAATGGTGAGCATCTGCCCTGGAACGCCTCACCGCTTTCAATCTTCATGCGTTCGGCGCGGCATCTTCTTTTTTTGCTGTAAACGTCATTGCCCGTCGATGGACGTGCGTGCGCAATGTGCACGCCGCGCATGCGCAGTTCCAACGCGTTCGCACAGCAGCGAAGAACCGCTGCGTGCAAACGGGTCGGAATGACCCCCATAATGCAGTGCTATACGTGTAGTGCGGTGCTATACCTGTAACGTTGTGCTATTCGTGTTATGTGGTGCTATTTGTGTAATGCAGTGCTATTTGTATAATGTGGTGCTATTCATGTAATAATGTGGTGGCTATGTATGTAATATGGTGGCTATGTATGTAATCAGGGGCGGATTGGCCACTGGGACAGATTCTGATGCGCTGGTCCCCTGTGTCTGTGTTTCACTACTTGTGTGTGCTCCCTCCCTGTACTGTGCTGTATGTAGTGTGTGCTCCCTCCCTGTACTGTGCTGTATGTAGTGTGTGCTCCCTCCCTGTACTGTGCTGTATGTAGTGTGTGCTCCCTCCCTGTACTGTGCTGTATGTAATGTGTGCTCCCCCTCCCTGTACTGTGCTGTATGTAGTGTGTGCTCCCCCTCCCTGTACTGTGCTGTATGTAGTGTGTGCTCCCTCCCTGTACTGTGCTGTATGTAGTGTGTGCTCCCCCTCCCTGTACTGTGCTGTATGTAGTGTGTGCTCCCTTCCTGTACTGTGCTGTATGTAGTGTGTGCTCCCTCCCTGTACTGTGCTGTATGTAATGTGTGCTCCCTCCCTGTACTGTGCTGTATGTGGTGTGTGCTCCCTCCCTGTACTGTGCTGTATGTAGTGTGTGCTCCCTCCCTGTACTGTGCTGTATGTAGTGTGTGCTCCCTCCCTGTACTGTGCTGTATGTAGTGTGTGCTCCCTCCCTGTACTGTGCTGAATGTAGTGTGTGCTCCCTCCCTGTACTGTGCTGTATGTAATGTGTGCTCCCTCCCTGTACTGTGCTGTATGTAGTGTGTGCTCCCTCCCTGTACTGTGCTGTATGTAGTATGTGCTCCCTTCCCTGTACTGTGCTGTATGTAGTGTGTGCTCCTCCTCCCTGTACTGTGCTGTATGTAGTGTGTGCTCCTCCTCCCTGTACTGTGCTGTATGTAGTGTGTGCTCCCTCCCTGTACTGTGCTGTATGTAGTGTGTGCTCCTCCTCCCTGTACTTTGAAACATATAAGGTTAAAAAAAGGGGTTTGTAGAATGAAAAATCAATAAAATCAGAAGTAGATTAAAGGCATGACTGCAGTGTCAGTAGACACTGAAAGTAGGCATATCAGTCCTTCTATATTCGGACGTACAGATGTGCATCAGGGAAGGGTATTGTAGCAGCATATGCATAAAGGGGGTCATTCTGAGTTAATCGCTCGCTGCCAATTTTCGCAGCGCTGCGATCAGGTAAAAAAAATGGCAAAACTGCGCATGCGTATGCGCCGCAATGTTGTTGTACAGGTACAAAGAGCATTGTTATTATGCAATGCTTTTAGCGACGAATCCATTCGCACAGCCAATCGCAAGGAGATTGATAGGAAGAAGGCGTTTGTGGGTGGCAACTGACCATTTTCTGGGAATGTTTGGGAAAACGCAGGCGTGTCCAGGCGTTTGCAGGGCGGGTATCTGACGTCAATTCCGGGACCTCCGTCGCTAGAATCATCGCACAGGATAAGTAACTACAGGCAAGTCTTGTTTTGCACAAAATGTGTTCGTGTCGCTCAGCTGCACATGCAATCACACACTTGCAAAGCGAAAATACACTCCCCCGTGGGTGGCGACAATGCGTTTGCACGGCTGCTAAAAGTAGCTAGCGAGCGATCAACTCGGAATGAGGGCCACAGTCACAGGTAAACATTAGCATGACGTAAAGCAAAGGAGGTCCAACTGTGTCTATCTCAGAATCAGAACCTCTGAGGAGTGACCCCACCCTCTTGACAAGCCCCTTCCCCTCAACAGACTCCACCTCCACTAGGGCTGCTTCCATAAATTTCCCATGCTGGTGTTCGATCCCAATCCACCCCTGGCAGCTACTATGGGGCCCAGAGCTGAGAGAGGCCACCTTCCCTGTCACAGTTATATGTGTTATATATATGGGTGTAGCTACCATAGGTACTGTGACTGCCTACCAGTGCAATGCCTCACCTACTGGTGTGATCTCCACCTCCTTTGACATGTTCCTCCTGTTGGTGCTGTGACTGCCTACAAGTACAATGCCTCACCTACTGGTGTGATCTCCACCTCCTGTGACATGATCCTACTGCTGGTGCTGTGACTGCCTACCAGTACAATGCCTCACCTACTGGTGTGATCTCCACCTCCTGTGACATGATCCTACTGCTGGTGCTGTGACTGCCTACCAGTACAATGCCTCACCTACTGGTGTGATCTCCACCTCCTGTGACATGATTCTCCTGCAGGTGATTTGACTGCCTACCAATGCAATGCCTCACCCACCGGTGTGATCTCCACCTCCTGTGACACGATCCTACTGCTGGTGCTGTGACTGCCTACCATGCTGCATTAGCCTTGCTTACTAGCACTGTGGGTAATGCTAACAATTTGCTTAAGCCCAATTTGTGTTGGGCCACGCTTATAGCTGACTTACTCCAACCTACATGAGGCCACTTTTCATATATTTCCAGGGCCACTTTATGTTCCCAATCCGCCCCAGTCTGGCATGGAAGAAATGTGAATGACAAATCAATGTAAATGTACCAGGAGGTATTGACATGCCTTTATAACATTATCTTATACTGTGAATTTCTTACCCTGTTTCCAAGACAATTAATTCATTTAAATTGTTAATTAAGTGAAAGGAAGATATGATATTTTCCGGGAGGTGTATCAAGCCGTGGAGAGAAAGTTGAGTATTTGCCCAAATCAAATGAAGCTTCTAACTACAGAGATCATTTCATGTACTGTGCTAGATAAGTGACAGAAGATGATTGGGTGGTTTGAACATCTACACTTCATCTCTCTCCAAGGCTTGATACATCTCCCCAAGAGTGCTGTATATAAAATATATGCCTGGCTGCTATACCGCAGGCCAGGAGCACCAGCAGGACAGTAGAGTAACAGTCATATCAGTAATAATTTGCGTACCCTGTGAAATTAGCATTCAGTAAAGACGGGAGACTCAGTCAATGAATACATAAAAAATTTTTAGTTTATGTTAAAATATAGAAAGTTTATTAAGTGGAATATTTAATAAATAATATTTGCCAGACATCTCCAAAAACAGTCGGTTTTGGGGGCTGCCCACAAATATTAACCAGTCCCTGAATGAATGTATTGGGGACTGCAATGGATATTTGAGATCCTCCTATTTTGAACACAAAAGCAGCCACCAAAAGTTTCTACGGCAGATGGTAAACTGTGAAACTCACCAAGCTCCAGAATGCAAAGCATTTCTGAGCTTGGCATGGCAGCTAATGCCATTTCTAAATGGCTTTTGTAGCCTGTGGGCTACATTATGCAATAATTCCCAGGAGAAGGATCCTTGGGATCCCTCTGCATTACTGTCTGCTCTCACATACACAGTCTAACGATTGCACATGTGAACTAGCGTTGCCGGGTTCTAAACCCAGAAGTAAAGTGATCGCATTAGCAATTATTTTACTTCTTATACATTGCAGGGACGGCATGAGATTGGTACTCATTATGGGATAAAAGCTACACCTCTGGACTCACGAAGAGTCATCCTTCAGCACTCAGGAGAGGAAAAACCCCCTTGGGGGAAACCTCTGGGGAACCATGGCCTCGGGATTGGCCATCCCTCTGGGCATTATGAGGTGTACTAATAGAGGGGTCAGTATGCTATCCTAGCGCATGGGATCCCGGTGGTTGTCATACCGATGCCGAGATCCCAGTACAGAAAAGACCGATGCTGGTGAGTAAGGGGTGTTCTCCCCTCTCCCCACCCCCCTAACCCTGCCTGTCTGCAGTCTAACCCTAACCTCCCCCTTTGTGCCTAACTCTCCCGCAGAGGTGCCTATCCCTAACCTTCGTCCCTGCTGCCTAAACCTAACCCGCCCTCTCCGGCAGCCTAACCCCCCCCCCCTCTGTCCCTGCTGCCTAAACCTAACCCTACCTCCCTTGCAGCCTAACCACTCCCTACCTGCAGCCTAACTTCCCCCCACCTGCAGCCTAACTTTATCCTCCCCCCACCTGCAGCCTAATCCTAACCCTTCGCCTGATTCCTAAACCTAACCCCCCACCTGATGCCTAAACCTAGCCCTCCCTTCCCGCAGCCTAATTACTCCCAGTGGTGCCTAACCCACCCTACCCGCAGCCTAACCCTAACTTCCCCCCACCCACAGCCTAATCCTAGCCCCCCGCCTGATTCCTAAACCTAACCCCCACCTGATGCCTAAACCTAACCCTACCTTTCCCGCAGCCTAACCGCCCCTGGTGGTGCCTAACCCTAACCAACCCTACTTGCTGCCTAACCCTAACCTCCCCCCACCCACAGCCTAAACTTAACCCCCCGCCTGATGCCTAAACCTAATCTCCCCACCTGATGCCTAAACCTAACCCTCCCTCCCCCGCAGCCTAACCACCCCCGGGGGTCGCTAATCCATCCTACCCACAACCTAAACCTATCATTCCCCCCACCTGCAGCCTAACCCTAACCCCTCCGCCTGATGCCTAACCCTCTCCCCACCCCCATAACTCTGCCTGTCCGCAGTCTAACCCTAACCTCCCCCCTTTGTGCCTAACCCTCCCATGGAGGTGCCTAATCCTAACCTCCGTCCCTACTACCTAAACCTAACCCTCCCTCTCCCGCAGCCTAACCACCCCCCCTCTGTACCTGCTGCCGAAACCTAATCCTCCCTCCCTCGCAGCCTAACCACTCCTAGGGGTGCCTAACCCTAACCCATCCTACCCACAGCCTAACGCTAATCTCATCCCAAACGCAGCCTAAACCTAACCCGGCGCCTGATGCCTAAACCTAACCCCCCGCCTGATGCCTAAACCTAACCCTCCCTCCCCCGCAGCCTAACCACCCCCAGGGGTGCCCAACCCTAACCCACCTTACCCACAGCCTAACCCTAACCTCCCCCCACCCACAGCCTAAACCTAATCCCCTCGCCTAAACCTAACCCTCTCTCCCCCACAGCCTAACCACCCCTGGGGGTGCCTAACCCTAAGCTCCCCCACTCACAGCCTAAATTTAACTCCCCCACCTATCACCTAAACCTAACCCTCCCACCTGATGCCTAAACATAACCCTCCCTCCCACGCAGCCTAACCACCCCTGGGGGTGCCTAACCCACCCTATCCGCAGCCTACCCCTAACCTCCCCCCACCTGCAGCCTAACCCTAACCCCCCGCCTGACACCTAACCCCCGTCTGATGCGTAAACCTAACCCTCCCTCCCCTGCAGCCTAACCCCCCCTCCCCCCATTCCTGATGCCTAAACCTCCCTTGCCCAGCCCTAAACCTATGATCGTGGGGATATGGGCGTCGGTATCCTTGCCCATTTGGAGTTCCAACGTCGGGATTTTGAAGAGTGTCGGGATCCCAGTGTCAGTATTCGGACTGCCGTAAACCCGACAGCCGGCATCTTTACCGCATCTCCTAATAGGTAATGCATATGTCCCAACATTTGGAGCATGTGTCCGCAGCTCTCCTTCCAGGGCAGCTATTCAGGGATCACCCACTGCATGTAGACGAAGAGGAAGAGATGAAAAATCATTGTTAGTGGATGAACAAGCAGAGAGACAAACTGCACACAGTGGTGTGGTTGTGTAGAGAGAAAAATCTCTATGTAAATATGTTACTCTAACTACTGAGGACATGGAAAATACCTAAAATAAGGACAATTATCCCAAAGGGCCCATTGTTTTTATACAATACACACATTGGGGGGACAAGTTCTCTCTTATAGTAATTAGTGGGTACAGGTTGAGTATCCCTTATCCAAAATGCTTGGGACCAGAGGTATTTTGGATATGGGATTTTTCCGTAGTTTGGAATAATTGCATACCATATTGAGATATCATAGTTATGGGACCTAAATCTAAGCACAGAAGGCATTTATGTTACATATACACCTTATACACACAGCCTGAAGGTTATTTTAGCCAATATTTTTTATAACTTTGTGCATTAAACAAAGTGTGTGTACATTCACACAACTCATTTGTTTCATATACACCTTATACACACAGCCTGAAGGTCATTAAATACAATATTTTTTAATAACTTCTTGTATTAAACAAAGATTGTGTGCATTGAGCCATCAAAAAACAAAGGTTTCATTATTTCACTCTCACTCATAAAAGTCTGTATTTCGGAATATTCCGTATTTCGGAATATTTGGATATGGGATACTCAACCTGTACCTTCAGAAAAGAAATTTGACCAGTAAATAATAAAAGCTATAAATTGCTAACATTTAGGGGTCAATCCAATTAGGTATGAGTTACCATTGCTGCGACGTTTCAACCGGATCCAAACTCAAACCCTTCGTGGCCAGATTGAGCCTACGGGGCTACTGGAAAGTGCAGCTGTTGTAAGACAAACTCGTACCTAATTAACCTGACACCTTAGTTGTTAAATGTGATAAAATAGTAAAATATAATGGTGTAATTGTGGGCCTGATTCAGTTGTGGTTGTTGAAGATATCGCTGCTGCAATCTTGCTGTTCACAATTGCATCGTGAGTCTGAGCAGTTGTAGCCTGAGTAAGTCTCCTAGACACAGGGGGCTCTCCAGCAGCAACACAGGTCGCAATGGGTAATTTTTGCATACACATGGAATGGCGTTTGAACGGACCTGACACGCCTGTATACAGTTAGCCACCCCTGTTACCACCTCAAACGCTGACTTCCTGTCAATCACTTTGCGATGGGATCCTCTATGTGAGCTTGATTTCATTTTGTGCGCAGTGCAGCTTACACACATGCACAGTGAAAAAGCATTGAGCCACTTTGTGCAACAGCAGCTTTGCATCCGCATCTGAATCACGCCCCCTGAGTGGTATGGAGAAGGACTCTAGAGAAAGGACTAGGTCACCTTTATTATATGTAAAGATAGGGAAACAGTCACTTGTTACGACTCCAATTCACATCATTTATACCATTCTGTACCATTTCATCATTTGGTTATTCTATGGGGGAGATGTATTAAGCACTGCAGATTGATAAAGTGGAGAGAGGTAAAGTACCAGCCAATCAGCTCCTAACTGCCATGTTACAGGCTGTGTTTGAGAAATGACAACTAGGGGCTCATTGTTTGTTAGTTTATCTCTCTCTCCACTTTATCACTCTCCCAGGCTTTGTACACCTGCACCCAGTTCATTGATATACTGTAAATGTCAGCCATTTCACTATCTCCCCCGATCTGTATTGTTCTTCCCCCGATCTGTATGTTCTGTATCATGCTCTCCCCACCCTTCCTGTCTTTCTGTATTACAGTATGTTCTACATCTCGCAACCCCCAAAAGTGTATGTCCTTGCTCTATATGTCCTATAGAGTACGCCACAATTTCTATGTTTTTGTATTGTGCCCCCACACCATCTGTATGTGTTATACCAAGTTGCCCCCTTCTGCATGTTTTGTATTGTCCGCTCTCCCCCACCATAGACCCCATGTTTTGTACTGTGCTCTCAATACCCCCCACCACACACACACAATTACACAAGTATGGAACTTATCTCCTGCATGCTATTCTCCAGTCACTAATTCCTCTGCGACCACTCCCGTCGTCTTCAACTGACACTTTGCAGATCTCTTTGCCGGTCACCCGACACTCTGCAAATCTCTTTGCCAGAACTTTGCCAAATGATAATCTAAATAACCAAAATTTCCTGGTCAGACATACTATGTGCATAATTATACTACTACATTTTGTTACGTACTTTCATTTTTATTCATTTGCAATTTATCTATTTTATTGACTTTTTATCCAAAACCCAAGATCCTTTTTCATAGAGACCCAAGTAATCTGCTCCAGGTTTTTTCTTCCCTAGTGCTAGGACCATGTTAGTATCATACACTGGGCCTAATTCAGATCTGATCACAGCAGCAAATTTGTTCTCTAATGGACAAAACCATGTGCACTGCAGGTGGGGCAGATGTAACGTGCAGAGAGAGTATGGTAACTTACCTCCTGCATGTAATACTCCAGTCATTGCTACCTCTGCGACCCCTCCCATCGTCTTCAACTGACAGTTTGCAGATCTCTTTGTCGGTCACCCGACATTCTGCAAATCTCTTTGCCAGATGATCTAAAAAACACAAAAGACTATCATTAAGCATAGTACTAGTTTAAGTACAATAAAATGTCCATGAGTCAACCAGTTTCCCACTTTCAAAGTTATCAATATCCCATTTATCTATTGTATTAACTTTTTCATCCCAAAGCCACGATCCTGGCTCATAGAGACCCAGGTTATCTGCATCCCCTGTATGTGTGCTTATCCTCCATACTGCCCTCTTTATTCCTGTAATGCTACATTTTTATTCCTAAATATGTCGTTCCTTCCTGCGCTTCTCCTATTTATGTGTCCTTGTACCTGTATTCCCTGTTCTGCCTATCTTGTCTTGCCTTTCAGCGGACTATACTGCACTCTGTCTTCCTTAACCCCTCCATCATACACTGCTATGTAGGACTCACCTCCTCCTACCAGTCTTCCTGCATGGAAACTGGAAACGTCAGCAGCTGTAGATAGAATGTTACAGCAAGAAGCATTGTTATGTCACGGGCTAGTGATGTCACAGGCTAGGTGTGATGTCACAGTTACCAGCAGCAAAACTACAAAGTTACAGCTATCTTACATATACATTTTCTACATCAATTACAACTGGATATACATGAGTTTCTAGTTTAAAAAAAAATGAGACCAGTGTAAAAAATGAAGTATAAGGCAATGCTGTACAGAGTGCCTCAATGTATAGGTAAATGGAAAACATAAGAGACAGGAATTTCTAGACTAAATCACCACTTATATTTTATAAGGAAATAAAGCTCTTTATCTAAGAGGCTGAATTAATCATTTTACTTTATGTGTGTGTGTGAGTATATATATATATATATATATATATATAAGTATGGTATGTAGGCGGCACTCGTGGACTTAATTCAAATAAGAAACCCGGACACTCCTGGGTTGAATACAACGTTTCGGATTTATTATCCTTCGTCAGGTATATAACAAATGCAAGAAATCAAGCTTACCTTTATGCAGTTAAGAAACACCAAGTGAAAGTGAAAGTAAGTGCAAAAACACTCCCCATGCTGCTGCTGCTGACGTCATCACCAATAGACGGCGCCTGAGCAGTGACTGGGACAAAGTGAAAATGAAAGTGAAAGTAAAAACCGTTACCATGGTTACAATGATACATTGTACAAACGGACATTACTACAAATGATCTTACAGCAATACTACAAAAAATAGCAACATAACCATTATAAGAAACAATTAAAGGAAATCATTTCATTCAGTCCATGCGGGGAAACAGTATTCAAAAGATGTATCCATTTAATTTCTAACTGCAGAAGGATCTTTCCTCTATCACCCCCCCTGATATCTTCCTTGACATGGTCCAACATCATGTAGCGTAATGAGGAGAGACTGTGCTTGCAAGTTTTAAAATGTTTGGCAACAGGCTGATCTATGTTTTTCCCTTTCAATATCTGCTTAATGGCACTGCGGTGTTGTGCCATTCTTTCTTTGAACTGGCACACCGTTTTGCCTATGTAATATAAGCTGCAAGGGCACCTAATGCAGTAGATCACATATTTGCTGGTGCAAGTAAAAACATGTTTTAATTTGATCTGTTTACCACTATGTGGATGCCTGATATAATTGCCGGTGTCCAGATAGGTGCAAGTAGTGCAACCTAAGCACCTGTAGTTTCCTGGTTTTTTAGTCATGAAGTGTTTAGGATATGTGGGTGACATGTTAGCAATGTCAACATGTATCACATGGTCCCCGATGTTTTTACCCCTTGTATAACAGGGTAGTAACGCACTTTCAGACAATTCTGCAAGGTCTTATTTGAATTAAGTCCACGAGTGCCGCCTACATACCATACTTATATCAAACTCAGAAGGAAGGCACCGGGCAAGATGTCTACATTTATTTGGCGGAGTGCCGAGTGTATCTTTACTCTACTATAGGTTGGACTGCCATATCCACACCATTGCTAAGGCAACCGCACTTCTTTGAACCAAGTGGGTCAGTATATTTTCTTTGATTTTATCCTGCACCTGACCGCACATCATGGATACGATACCAGAGGACGTTCCAGGATACAGAGCAACTACACTACTAACTGGGGAAATTCTATCCTTATCTGATATTGATGCCAACAGGATCCTGATTACAGACAAGCTGGCACAAACTACTGGAGTCAAAACCAGTGAACAAATCTATACTGATTTTCTGAGACTCAGAAACAGGGAAACTGATTTCTACCTACATGGAGTATGCTTATCGGACTATTTTCGGGAGAAAAAAATCCCCAGGGGCTTTCGCATTAAAAACATGCCCACCATTGGACGCTTCAACACAGATTTCTGTCGGAAATGGGCAGCCGTTTTAAATAAAGCCTCGTTTGACTTAATGCTGCTCGTCATTGAAGAATCCACAAGGGAGTTAGCCATCACCAGAGAGAAAATTAAAACTCTGGAGCAGAACAGCCTGGATGCTCTGATCTCAGATACTTCTGTGGACTGGATCGCTAAATTAAACATAGAGGTAGAAAAATACAGATCTGAATTAATTCAATTTAAAACCAAAAAATTGGCTACTGTCAATAGAGACTATGATGAGAACCGGGTATACTACTGGGCGAATCCGCAACCGGGCGGACGGAGACCATACCGCAGGAGGTTCAATAAATTTAATAAACAATCTGGACGATCATCTCAAGATACTGACACCTCCAGTGGAACTTCTCACAGTGAAGCAGAACTACCAAGCACCAGTCGCACCAATTCCAGAGGTCGTTCCCCTTTAGGGGTAAAAACGAGAGCAAAGGAGGACGGCGCAGAAGACAAAGAACCAGACGTGGCGGCCAATGCCAAAGGGAGACCAAAGCGAGCTGCAAAAACAACAAAGAAATGATATATAATTTATCATCACGCACATTGACTGACATTGAGACTGCGGTGTTGAGTAAAGGTTTGAATTTTGTTCCGACTAACCCCCATAATAGTCTCAAAAGCAAAGTTGACCTGAGTCGCCTTAACAGGCAACTGAGACTGAAAGAATTCTTTAGTAAAAATGACTCTGATAAACCTTTAACTAAAATTGATAAACCAGCATGTCCTGTTAAACCAAAATCTAACTTTGACCCCTATTCTTCCAACACAGCCATAAAAGCTTTCACTAGAACTGTCACTAATTGTATTGATTTATGTGAAAAAGAAAATGTCACTAGCACCATGAATTTATCACCTGCTGAATGGCAGGCATTGCGTGATCTTGCGACCTGTAATGACATAACAATACGCCCTGCCGATAAAGGTGGGGGCATTGTGGTGCAAGACTTATGTGATTATAGAGATGAAGCTTACAGACAGTTATGTGATGATAATGTGTATACCAAGCTAGAGGCTGATCCCACTGCTATGTATCTAAGGGAGCTTGAGGATGTCTTGCTGTCTGCGGTTGAGGCTGGACATATTACTGAATCTGTAAAGAATGCTTTGTGTTGCAATTATCCACGGGTACCCGTATTCAATATGCTCCCCAAATTGCATAAAAACAGTGAGAAGCCACCTGGCAGACCCATTGTGTCTGCCAGGGACTCCTTGTACTATCAAGTATCCAAATATCTTGACTTTTACCTCCAGCCGGTAGTTCAGAATCAATCTACATATCTGAAAGACACGACAATGTTTTTGCATAAACTCAGATCTTTTGGTGTTATACCTGAAGACTGCTGGCTAGGCACTATTGATGTAGTAAGCCTATACACTAGTATTCCTCATGACAGGGGACTCGAGGCTGTACGAAGTTTGATTACCAATAACACCCTCTATCTTGGTCCTAATGTGGATTTTTTCTTGCAACTTTTGAGGTTGGTTTTGGAGAGAAATTATTTTATTTTTAACAATGAATTTTTCCTGCAGACCCGGGGTTGTGCGATGGGATCTTGTGTCGCACCAACCTACGCGAATGCTTTCATGTTCCTAGTTGAACACCAATTGTTCTTTGATGACCAGGACCTGGCCAATCTCATACCCCTATATACAAGATATATAGATGACGTGTTCCTCCTATGGAGGGGCACAGAGGAGGAATTCACTAATATGATGTCACTGGCCAACACTAGGGACAGACACATCAAGTTTACGTGGAACATTCAAAAGGAAAACATACATTTTTTAGATGTAGAGGTAAAAATACGTGGTGTTGACTTCAGTACATCTATTTACCAGAAACCCACTGATTGCAACAATATGCTGCATGCCTCCAGCCACCATCCGAGCTCCCTTAAAAGAGGTCTCCCCTATTCGCAATTCTTACGGGTTCACCGCATTTGCAGTGATCCTGTTGATGAGGTGAATAAAATGGAACTTATGACTAAAAAATTTCTAGAAAGGGGGTACAGCAACAAGGATTTACAATCAGCTAAAATTAAGGCACTCAAAGCACCTAAAGTAAAGAATATCACCTGTCCCAAACCTAATAAAATAGACACTACCATGATTTGGGTCAACAATTACACGGTATCTACTAAGACCATTGTCAGTACCGCCAAAAGGGTTTGGCCAGTAGTCCAAGCAGACCCAGACCTTGCAGAATTGTCTGAAAGTGCGTTACTACCCTGTTATACAAGGGGTAAAAACATCGGGGACCATGTGATACATGTTGACATTGCTAACATGTCACCCACATATCCTAAACACTTCATGACTAAAAAACCAGGAAACTACAGGTGCTTAGGTTGCACTACTTGCACCTATCTGGACACCGGCAATTATATCAGGCATCCACATAGTGGTAAACAGATCAAATTAAAACATGTTTTTACTTGCACCAGCAAATATGTGATCTACTGCATTAGGTGCCCTTGCAGCTTATATTACATAGGCAAAACGGTGTGCCAGTTCAAAGAAAGAATGGCACAACACCGCAGTGCCATTAAGCAGATATTGGAAGGGAAAAACATAGATCAGCCTGTTGCCAAACATTTTAAAACTTGCAAGCACAGTCTCTCCTCATTACGCTACATGATGTTGGACCATGTCAAGGAAGATATCAGGGGGGGTGATAGAGGAAAGATCCTTCTGCAGTTAGAAATTAAATGGATACATCTTTTGAATACTGTTTCCCCGCATGGACTGAATGAAATGATTTCCTTTAATTGTTTCTTATAATGGTTATGTTGCTATTTTTTGTAGTATTGCTGTAAGATCATTTGTAGTAATGTCCGTTTGTACAATGTATCATTGTAACCATGGTAACGGTTTTTACTTTCACTTTCATTTTCACTTTGTCCCAGTCACTGCTCAGGCGCCGTCTATTGGTGATGACGTCAGCAGCAGCAGCATGGGGAGTGTTTTTGCACTTACTTTCACTTTCACTTGGTGTTTCTTAACTGCATAAAGGTAAGCTTGATTTCTTGCATTTGTTATATACCTGACGAAGGATAATAAATCCGAAACGTTGTATTCAACCCAGGAGTGTCCGGGTTTCTTATTTGAATTAAGTCCACGAGTGCCGCCTACATACCATACTTATATCAAACTCAGAAGGAAGGCACCGGGCAAGATGTCTACATTTATTTGGCGGAGTGCCGAGTGTATCTTTACTCTACTCTATATATATATATAGAGAGAGAGAGAGAGAGAGAGAGAGATAGAAGAGATAGCTATACTAACTATACTGTCCCATTAAACCAGGAAACTCCCGAATTATACAGATTCTGTGGCTAGTTGACCTCAAGTCTGCATTTCACCTGGTTTAATCAGCCACAGAACCTGTGTAACCCATGAGCGTATAAAGAGGAGAAGAAATAAGAGTTGTCTTTTTTGTGGTGCACTAGAAATGTATTATTCAATACCAGCGTATATAAAACTGTAAGGCGGGCCCGCAATGTGGGATCCGGTCTGAAGATCGACAGTATCTAGGTCGACAATGTTTAGGTCGACCACTATAGGTCGACAGTCACTAGGTCGACATAGATGGAAGGTCGACAGGGTTTCTAGGTCGACATGTGCTAGGTCGACAGGTCTAAAGGTCGACATGAGTTTTTCAATTTTTTTTTTCTTTTTTTGAATTTTTTCATACTTAACGATCCACGTGGACTACGATTGGAACGGTAAAGTGTGCCGAGCGAAGCGGTAGCGGAGCGAAGGCACCATGCCCGAAGCATGGCCTGCGAAGCAAGCCATGCGAGGGGACGCGGTGCACTAATTTGGGATCCCGGTCACTCTACGAAGAAAACGACACCAAAAAAAACAACCTCATGTCGACCTTTAGATCTGTCGACCTAGCACATGTCGACCTAGAAACCCTGTCGACCTACCATCCATGTCGACCTAGTGACTGTCGACCTATAGTGGTCGACCTAAACATTGTCGACCTAGATACTGTCGATTTGATGAACCACACCCCCGCAATGTGACATTCACAGGGAATAGGTAATGACATCCACTCAACTTGTTCACACCCGCTAGATGTGTTGGAAAGAGGTTGAGTGGACAGTGAGCATGGCTGTGCCCTGTGGCACCGCGTGGCACAATTGTACCGACAGCCGGACTGCTGAGAACAGAACCTGGAGGGTACATAACTTTTTTTTTTCCATTTAATCTCATGACAATCCACCCAAAGCTACTCTTCTGGTTATCCTATCAACTAAGACAACAAAAAAGGTGACTCCATAACATTTCTTCCATTGTTTTTCCATGTCACAGAAACATTGCATGTGTGTTACATGTGACCATCCTAATCATCTCTCCTTCACTTCACAGTAATGTCATTGTTAGTGATACATTATTTGTATCAAGCATCAAAAGGAAACTTAGGTATAAGGGTCTGGTTGGCATATCACTTATTGCATGACGACCTTGTGCCTGCGCTGTACTGTATGTAGACGGAGCATTTGGTTTTGCTAAAGACTTACATAGACTCCATAAGAGGGCATGCTGACATAGCATATTGTTGAATGTTAACATGTATGATCTTAAACTCCATCTATAAATGTTCTGTTGCGAGACTTCCAATATGCTCAGAATATTGCTACTGTGACAGATGATTTAGTTTATACTAGCTGGAGTACCCGGCGTTGCTCCGGATTTTAAGATTGTCTGTTTACAAAAATAAATGGAAATATTAAACACACAGTATAAATAACATTGTAGATAGCTGAATACCTGTGCTTTGGTACAGGATGAGGATGGTAAATTAGAATGATAATTTGTTAATTTAATTTGATTGGAGATCTAGTATGTAGGCAATCATATCTTGCTTCCCTGATGCACTTTGTGTAGTGGCCGCACCCCTTTTTGGTCCCCCAAGGGACCCTGCTCTTGCCACTATACAACTCTCAGTCTGCCGCTTCCTGCTGCCTCCATTCCCCTCCTCACATCATGTCACTGGCCCTGTCACATGCAGCCCTGTCCAGAGGTGCAACTAGGGATTTTAGAGCCCAGGGCAAAATCAATAACGGCACCCCCCCAAAAAAAAAACAAAAAACACCCCACCAGCGCGCACTGAAAAAAATGGCCATGGCCACACACCAGAAGGGGGGTGTGGACACTAAAAATGGGATGTGTCATCATGACATGCCAGCTGTTTCATGTCATACTGGGAACATTCTTTTCAATTCTACATGCACCTTACCATCATCATTTCCTGCACAAATAGGTGTAATTTTTGAAGAGGGGTATGGAATAGTGAAGGGTGAAAATAGGCGCTCGCGCTCCGGAAAAGGGGGTGTGGCCACTCAACAGGGGGTGTGTCCTTCAGTGTAGTATGACCCCTTATACTATCTAGTACTGGTGCCTCTTTCAAATTTTAGCACACGGTAGGAGCCGAAATTCACATTCTAGCACATGGTATGAGCAAAAATTTACATTCTAGCACACGGTATGATTCAAAATGTACATTATAGCACACGGTATGAGCTGAAATGCACATTATAGCACACTGAATGAACCGAAATTCACATTATAGCACACGGTATGAGCTGAAATGCACATTATAGCACACTGAATGAGCCAAAATTCACATTATAGCACATGGTATGAGCAAAAATTTACATTCTAGCACACGGTATGAGCCGAAAATGCACATTATAGCACAAGGTATGAGCCGAAATGCACATTAGAGCACACTGAATGAGCCGAAATTCACATTATAGCACACGGTATGAGCTGAAAAGCACATTATAGCACACTGAATGAGCCGAAATGCACATTATAGTACACACTGAATGCGCCGAAATGCACATTATAGCACACTGAATGAGCCAAAATTCACATTCTAGCACACTGAATGAGCCGAAATTCACATTATAGCACACTGAATGAGACGAAATTCACATTATATCACACGGTATGAGCTGAAATCCACATTATAGCACACTGAATGAGCCGAAATGCACATTATAGCACACTGAATGAGCCGAAATTCACATTCTAGCACACTGAATGAGCCGAAATTCACATTCTAGCACACTGAATGAGCCGAAATTCACATTATAGCACACCGAATGAGCTGAAATTCACATTATAGCACACGGTATGAGCCGAAATCCACATTATAGCACACTGAATGAGCCAAAATGAACATTATAGCACACGGTATGAGCCAAAATGCACATTATAGCACACTGAATGAGCCGAAATGCACATTATAGCACACTGAATGAGCCGAAATTCACATTATAGCACACGTTATAAGCCGAAATTCACATTCTAGGACACGGTATTCTAGGACACTCTTTAATTTAATTTAAAAAAAAAAAGACTTCCGGGTCAGTGGAAGAAGTGCCGGTATGCCATACCACCGCATACTGCCCCACTTTGACCACTATATATATATGGATAGAGAAAGTAAGAGGCATGAGTGAGAGGGGGCATGGGGAGAAACAGAAGGGGGGGAGAGACAGGACATGGAGAGGGGGAGATGGGGGTAGATGTAAGATTATGCGGGACAAATGGTATCAGTGCACGTTAGGTGGGAGTGGCTAGGGGTGTGGCATCCATGGGGGGGGGGTGAGTTCAGCCAGCTCTCTAGGACCATTTTAAGCACTGGAAATACAGCAGTGTGGAGTGACCTGCCAATATGGATTGCAGTAAGGCAGGAAACAGTTAACAGTGTCTGCCGTCAGAGTTTGTACTCACACTGTGCCCTGGTGCTGGGAAGATATACTGGTAGTGAGATAACAGAGGAGAGTAACCCGACCTTAAGCCATTGATTTTTCAGGGACTCCTGGCACTTATGGCATGTTTGTAGCTCCCTGTGGACACCCAGGCTCCTGTGCAGATTCAATCATTGTTCCTGGGGGAACTTTCGGGATCGTCACAAGGGTGTGTGGCTTAACGCTGTTTCAGCAGCTCAATTGATCCACACTGGCCGCGGCTGCAGGCACGGCTCGCACTGCCCTAGAAACGGCCCACACTCTGCCTATCCATGTGAAGAGGAGCCGAGCCCGCTTGCCTGTCCAGCTCAGGGAGCGTGACGCTGTCACTGAGGTTACCCTCCCGGCTCCCAGCAGCAGCACGTAGGAGGGAGGCAGGAAGCTGCATACTGCAGTGCAGCGCGGCGCAATGGTAACGGGCGGCAATAGCGGGGCTGGGCGGGCATGATGCCCTGGCCAGCAGCGGCCCCTCAGCTGGGCCTGCTACAGCGCCCAGGGCACGTGCCCTGATCGACCCCCCTTAGTTTTGTCTCTGGCCCTGTCATCACTGAGATATCATGCATGTCCTGATATAGTGTGTGCTGCTGGCCCACCACTAGGGGTGCTAGTGGTGTGTTACCCCCACAGTGTTTGTTCCCAGAGTGTAAGTCATATGTGTAGCAAGTTTGGTGTAAATTGCTCCAGGCATTCCAGAGCTATGCTGACTGCTGAAAAACTCTGTGCTGCTGCCTCACCCCTAGGGGTTTTAGGGGTGTCTTACCCCCACAGTGTTTGTTCCCAGCTTGCAAGTCATGTGAACCAAGTTTTTTGTAAATTGGTCCAGGCATTCGGGAGTTATGCTGTATCCTGACATACTCTGTGCTGCTGTCCCACCCCTAGGGGTGTCTAACCCCCACAGAGTTTGTTTCCAGATTGCAAGTCAGATGTGTACCAAGTTTGGTGTAAATTGCTCCAGGCCTTCCACAGTTATGTTGTCTGCTGACATACTCTGTGCTGCTGTCCCACCCCTAGGGGTGCTAGGGGTGTCTGACCCCCACAGTGTTTGTTTCCACAGTGAAAGTCATACTGTATGTGTACCAGGTTTGTTGTAAATTGGTGCAGGCATTCCAGAGTTATGCTGTCTGCTGAAATACTCTGTGCTGCTGCCTCACCCCTAGGGGTGCTAGGGGTGTCTTCCTCCCACAGTGTTTGTTCCCAGATTGTAAGGCATATGTGTATCAAGTTTTGAGTACATTGCTCCAGCAATTCCGGAGTTATACTGTCTCCTGATATACTCTGTGCTGCTGTCTGCCCCCATAGGGGTGCTAGGGATTTCTAATTGTTTTAGTTGCCTCCGACATGTTTTAATACGCTCGTATATAAAATTTCACGATCGTCGCTTGTAAATTGTGGATTTGTATAGAAAGACAGAATGACGGATTTTCGCTTTTATATAGTAAATACACTTAGAGTTACTTTGATATATGACTGTCATACTAGGCAACATTTTATAACAAGTTCCAGGGATGCTTGGTGGCTGAGCCCAGTGCATGGTGGAATGTCATGTGTGGATCTGTCTAGGAGGACCTTGGTGCACTACAACTCCTATCGTGACATGTTTACTGGATTTCATTATAATGTGATGATTTGTTTTTAATTCACGTTACTTACTCATGTTCCATACATTTTCATTTATACCACTTAATGTGCACATAACACAGTGTTTATAGGGCCTAATCAGACCTAATCGCTTGCTAGCGGTTTTTGCAGCGCTGCCATAAGGTCAGAACTGCGCATGCATATGCACCGCAATGTGCAGGCACGTCGCACAGGTACAAAGCGGTTTGTTGCTCTGCGATGGGTTTGTGCAAAGAATCCATTTGCATGAGAGATCGCAAAGGAGATTGACAGGAAGAAGGCATTTGTGGGTGTCAACTGACCGTTTTCTCGGAATGGTTGGAAAAACGCAGGCATTTCCAAGCGTCTGCAGGGCGGGTATCTGACGTGAATTCCGGTCCCGGAAAGGTAGAAGTGATCGCAGCGGCTAAGTAAGTCCTGGGCTACTCAGAAACTGCACAAAATCTTTTTGTACCACTCGGCTGCACATGTGATCGCACACTTGCACAGCTAAAATACACTCCCCAGTGGGCAGTGACTATATGAATGCAGGACTGCAAAAAACAGCTAGCGAGCGATCAGGTCTGAATTGGCCCCATAGATCCTCCAGAAACCCCATGGGGCTGTTTTACTGGTCCATGTCAGGTTTGGCCATCCAAGTGTGAGGTCAAATTGATGAATAATCCTGGGCCGCAGCTCCAGAGGCGGGATGGACCTGCGTGTGGCCAGCTGTACAGTGGAGACATCGGGTAACAGCCCATGTCCTCTCATGCTTTACAGTGTTTAGTTGCAAAATTGGTGGTGGTGGTGGTGGGTGTTTGGTAGGGTAAAGCACTGGGGCTCGTTACAAATACTGGAGTCTATTTACTAAGCCTTGGAGAGAGATAAAGTGGACGGAGATAAGTACCAGCCAATCAGCTGCTAACTGTCATATTATGGGCTGGGTTTGAAAAATGACAGGAGCTGATTGGCTGGTACTTTATCTCCATCCACTTTATCTCTCTCCAAGGCTTAGTACATAGACCCCATTGTATGCAGTGGATGTGGGGGTGATGAAACGGTTAAAAAATAGATACTTTTTTGCTGGAGAGCTACAGGGCCCAGATATCACACACTTACCAAGTTCTTGGCTGCCAGTTGGGAGGGGTATGATGCAACCATGTGGGCAGTGCAGGGGCATGACAGCAGAATCGCATCATCAAGGCACAGTATATAAAGCCACGATTACATCACTGTAAAGCGGGGGAAGGGGCCATGATGATGGGATTCAGGAGGAATAGCGTCATCAGCTCGCCTGGACTGGTCACTTCACACAGGAAGTGGGCATCAGCGTGTGGAACTGAGGCGTTACTGAAGATATGCCTACACCTTGGTGCCTGCTATCCTGGAGTCTCCAATACATTGTGGGAGAATAGACAAGTACCATATGCTCTATCATGCGTTGGGATCGTGTAACCGGCGGTTGGGATCCCAGCGGACAGCATCCTGATGCCGGGATCCTGGCTGCCAGATTGCCGGTGGGGGTACGAGTGCAACATAGCCCCATACGGGCTCGCCAAGTGCGTAGCCTGGCCAGCCCTGGGACAATCTCTAATGCAACGTCCTTCAGCCCTATAGCTGCCCAATGTTTGTCCATGATGATGGGCCTATTTATGCGGTGTCTACATATATAGGGGGTAATTTTGAGTTGATCGCAGCAGGATTTTTGTTAGCAGTTGGACAAAACCATGTGCACTGCAGGGGAGGCAGATATAACATGTGCAGAGAGAATTAGATTTGGGTGGGTTATTTTGTTTCTGTGCAGGGTAAATACTGGCTGCTTTATTTTTACACTGCAATTTAGATTGCAGATTGAACACACCACACCCAAATCTATCTCTCTCTGCACATGTTATATCTGCCCCCCCTGCAGTGCACATGGTTTTGCCCAACTACTAACAAAAATCCTGCTGCGATCAACTCAGAATTACCCCCATAGTGCGGTGGCTACGTATGTAGGTGGTCATTCCGAGTTGATCGCTCGCTGATGATTTTCACAGTGCAACGATCAAGTGAAAAAACTGCAAAAATGCGCATGCGCATGGTACGCAGCGCGCATGCGCTAAGTACTTTCACACAAACTTTATAGATTTCCACAAGCTCGAGCGACGTTTTTTCATTGCTTGAGTGATCGTAGTGTGATTGACAGGAAGGGGGTGTTTCTGGGCGGAAACTGTCCGTTTTCAGGGAGTGTGCAAAAAAACGCAGGCGTGCCAGGCAAAAACGCAGGAGTGGCTGGAGAAACGGGGGACTGGCTGGCCGAACGCAGGGCGTGTTTGTGACGTCAAACCAGGAACTAAATGGACTGAGGTGATCGCAGTCTAGGAGTAGGTCTGGAGCTGCTCAGAAACTGCAGGGAATTATTTAGTAGCAGTTCTGCTGATCTTTCGTTCGTTATTCTGCTAAGCCATGATACACTCCCAGAGGGCGGCGGACTAGCGTTTGCAATGCAGCTAAAAGCAGCTAGCGAGCGAACAACTCGGAATGAGGGCCGTAATGCGGTGGCTATGTATGTAATGTGGTGCTAGTCATATAATGCGTAGTGATGAGCGGGTTCGGTTCCTCGGAATCCGAACCCCCCCGAACTTCAGCCTTTTTACACGGGTCCGAGGCAGACTCGGATCTTCCTGCCTTGCTCGGTTAACCCGAGCGCGCCCGAACGTCATCATCCCGCTGTCGGATTCTCGCGAGGCTCGGATTCTATCGCGAGACTCGGATTCTATATAAGGAGCCGCGCGTCGCCGCCATTTTCACACGTGCATTGAGATTGATAGGGAGAGGACGTGGCTGGCGTCCTCTCTGTTTAGAATAGAAATAGATAGAGAGTGAGAGTGAGACACTTGATTTACTGGAGCTTAGGAGTACTCAGAGAGTGCAGAGTTTACTAGTGACTGACCAGTGACCACCAGTGCAGTTTTATTATTATTTAATATAATCCGTTCTCTGCCTGAAAAAAAACGATACACAGTGACACAGTATACCATATCTGTGCTCAGCCTCAGTGTGCTGCATCATCTATGTATATCTGACTGTGCTGAGTGCTCACTGCTCACACAGCTTAATTGTGGGGGAGACTGGGGAGCAGTTATAGCAGGAGTACATTAACAGTGCACACTTTTGCTGCCAGAGTGTCACTGCCAGTGTGACTGACCAGTGACCACTGACCACCAGTATATTGTGATTGTCTGCCTGAAAAAGTTAAACACTCGTCGTGTGGTGTTTTTATTCTATAAACGCATTCTGCTGACAGTGTCCAGCAGGTCCGTCATTATATAATATATACCTGTCCGGCTGCAGCAGTGATATATATATATTTTTTATATCATTATCATCCAGTCTATATTAGCAGCAGACGCAGTACGGTAGTCAACGGCAGTAGCTACCTCTGTGTCGGCAGTCGCTCGTCCATCCATAATTGTATACCACCTACCTGTGGTGTTTTTTTTTTCTATCTTCTTGATACTAGTAGCTTACTTTAGGAGTCTGCAGTGCTGACAGTGTCCAGCAGGTCCGTCATTATATAATATATACCTGTCCGGCTGCAGCAGTGATATATATATATTTTTTATATCATTATCATCCAGTCTATATTAGCAGCAGACGCAGTACGGTAGTCCACGGCTGTAGCTACCTCTGTGTCGGCAGTCGCTCGTCCATCCATAATTGTATACCACCTACCTGTTGTGTTTTTTTTCTTCTATCTTCTTGATACTAGTAGCTTACTTTAGGAGTCTGCAGTGCTGACAGTGTCCAGCAGGTCCGTCATTATATAATATATACCTGTCCGGCTGCAGTAGTGATATATATATATTTTTTTATATCATTATCATCCAGTCTATATTAGCAGCAGACGCAGTACGGTAGTCCACGGCTGTAGCTACCTCTGTGTCGGCAGTCGCTCGTCCATCCATAATTGTATACCACCTACCTGTGGTGTTTTTTTTTTTTTCTATCTTCTTGATACTAGTAGCTTACTTTAGGAGTCTGCAGTGCTGACAGTGTCCAGCAGGTCCGTCATTATATAATATATACCTGTCCGGCTGCAGTAGTGATATATATATATATTTTTTATATCATTATCATCCAGTCTATATTAGCAGCAGACGCAGTACGGTAGTCCACGGCTGTAGCTACCTCTGTGTCGGCAGTCGCTCGTCCATCCATAATTGTATACCACCTACCTGTTGTGTTTTTTTTTTCTATCTTCTTGATACTAGTAGCTTACTTTAGGAGTCTGCAGTGCTGACAGTGTCCAGCAGGTCCGTCATTATATAATATATACCTGTCCGGCTGCAGTAGTGATATATATATATTTTTTATATCATTATCATCCAGTCTATATTAGCAGCAGACGCAGTACGGTAGTCCACGGCTGTAGCTACCTCTGTGTCGGCAGTCGCTCGTCCATCCATAATTGTATACCACCTACCTGTTGTGGTTTTTTTTTCTATCTTCTTGATACTAGTAGCTTACTTTAGGAGTCTGCAGTGCTGACAGTGTCCAGCAGGTCCGTCATTATATAATATATACCTGTCCGGCTGCAGTAGTGATATATATATATTTTTTATATCATTATCATCCAGTCTATATTAGCAGCAGACGCAGTACGGTAGTCCACGGCTGTAGCTACCTCTGTGTCGGCAGTCGCTCGTCCATCCATAATTGTATACCACCTACCTGTGGTGTTTTTTTTTTCTATCTTCTTGATACTAGTAGCTTACTTTAGGAGTCTGCAGTGCTGACAGTGTCCAGCAGGTCCGTCATTATATAATATATACCTGTCCGGCTGCAGTAGTGATATATATATATTTTTTATATCATTATCATCCAGTCTATATTAGCAGCAGACGCAGTACGGTAGTCCACGGCTGTAGCTACCTCTGTGTCGGCAGTCGCTCGTCCATCCATAATTGTATACCACCTACCTGTGGTGTTTTTTTTCTTTCTTTCTTCTTGATACTAGTAGCTTACTTTAGGAGTCTGCAGTGCTGACAGTGTCCAGCAGGTCTGTCATTATATAATATATACCTGTCCGGCTGCAGTAGTGATATATATATATTTTTTATATCATTATCATCCAGTCTATATTAGCAGCAGACGCAGTACGGTAGTCCACGGCTGTAGCTACCTCTGTGTCGGCAGTCGCTCGTCCATCCATAATTGTATACCACCTACCTGTTGTGGTTTTTTTTGTTCTATCTTCTTGATACTAGTAGCTTACTTTAGGAGTCTGCAGTGCTGACAGTGTCCAGCAGGTCCGTCATTATATAATATATACCTGTCCGGCTGCAGTAGTGATATATATATATTTTTTATATCATTATCATCCAGTCTATATTAGCAGCAGACGCAGTACGGTAGTCCACTGCTGTAGCTACCTCTGTGTCGGCAGTCGCTCGTCCATCCATAAGTATACTAGTATCCATCCATCTCCATTGTTTACCTGAGGTGCCTTTTAGTTGTGCCTATTACAATATGGAGAACAAAAATGTTGAGGTTCCAAAATTAGGGAAAGATCAAGATCCACTTCCACCTCGTGCTGAAGCTGCTGCCACTAGTCATGGCCGAGACGATGAAATGCCATCAACGTCGTCTGCCAAGGCCGATGCCCAATGTCATAGTACAGAGCATGTAAAATCCAAAACACCAAATATCAGTAAAAAAAGGACTCAAAAATCTAAAATAAAATTGTCGGAGGAGAAGCGTAAACTTGCCAATATGCCATTTACCACACGGAGTGGCAAGGAACGGCTGAGGCCCTGGCCTATGTTCATGGCTAGTGGTTCAGCTTCACATGAGGATGGAGGCACTCAGCCTCTCGCTAGAAAAATGAAAAGACTCAAGCTGGCAAAAGCACAGCAAAGAACTGTGCGTTCTTCGAAATCACAAATCCACAAGGAGAGTCCAATTGTGTCGTTTGCGATGCCTGACCTTCCCAACACTGGACGTGAAGAGCATGCGCCTTCCACCATTTGCACGCCCCCTGCAAGTGCTGGAAGGAGCACCCGCAGTCCAGTTCCTGATAGTCAGATTGAAGATGTCAGTGTTGAAGTACACCAGGATGAGGAGGATATGGGTGTTGCTGGCGCTGGGGAGGAAATTGACCAGGAGGATTCTGATGGTGAGGTGGTTTGTTTAAGTCAGGCACCCGGGGAGACACCTGTTGTCCGTGGGAGGAATAGGGCCATTGACATGCCTGGTGAAAATACCAAAAAAATCAGCTCTTCGGTGTGGAAGTATTTCAACAGAAATGCGGACAACATTTGTCAAGCCGTGTGTTGCCTTTGTCAAGCTGTAATAAGTAGGGGTAAGGACGTTAACCACCTCGGAACATCCTCCCTTATACGTCACCTGCAGCGCATTCATCATAAGTCAGTGACAAGTTCAAAAACTTTGGGCGACAGTGGAAGCAGTCCACTGACCAGTAACTCCCTTCCTCTTGTAACCAAGCTCACGCAAATCACCCCACCAACTCCCTCAGTGTCAATTTCCTCCTTCCCCAGGAATGCCAATAGTCCTGCAGGCCATGTCACTGGCAATTCTGACGAGTCCTCTCCTGCCTGGGATTCCTCCGATGCATCCTTGCGTGTAACGCCTACTGCTGCTGGCGCTGCTGTTGTTGCTGCTGGGAGTCGATGGTCATCCCAGAGGGGAAGTCGTAAGACCACTTTTTTACTACTTCCACCAAGCAATTGACTGTCCAACAGTCCTTTGCGAGGAAGATGAAATATCACAGCAGTCATCCTGCTGCAAAGCGGATAACTGAGGCCTTGGCATCCTGGGCGGTGAGAAACGTGGTTCCGGTATCCATCATTACTGCAGAGCCAACTAGAGACTTGTTGGAGGTACTGTGTCCCCGGTACCAAATACCATCTAGGTTCCATTTCTCTAGGCAGGCGATACCGAAAATGTACGCAGACCTCAGAAAAAGACTCACCAGTGTCCTAAAAAATGCAGTTGTACCCAATGTCCACTTAACCACGGACATGTGGACAAGTGGAGCAGGGCAGGCTCAGGACTATATGACTGTGACAGCCCACTGGGTAGATGTATGGACTCCCGCCGCAAGAACAGCAGCGGCGGCACCAGTAGCAGCATCTCGCAAACGCCAACTCTTTCCTAGGCAGGCTACGCTTTGTATCACCGCTTTCCAGAATACGCACACAGCTGAAAACCTCTTACGGCAACTGAGGAAGATCATCGCGGAATGGCTTACCCCAATTGGACTCTCCTGTGGATTTGTGGCATCGGACAACGCCAGCAATATTGTGTGTGCATTAAATCTGGGCAAATTCCAGCACGTCTCATGTTTTGCACATACCTTGAATTTGGTGGTGCAGAATTATTTAAAAAACGAGAGGGGCGTGCAAGAGATGCTGTCGGTGGCCAGAAGAATTGCGGGACATTTTCGGCGTACAGGCACCACGTACAGAAGACTGGAGCACCACCAAAAACGCCTGAACCTGCCCTGCCATCATCTGAAGCAAGAAGTGGTAACGAGGTGGAATTCAACCCTCTATATGCTTCAGAGGTTGGAGGAGCAGCAAAAGGCCATTCAAGCCTATACAACTGAGCACGATATAGGAGGTGGAATGCACCTGTCTCAAGCGCAGTGGAGAATGATTTCAACGTTGTGCAAGGTTCTGCAACCTTTTGAACTTGCCACACGTGAAGTCAGTTCAGACACTGCCAGCCTGAGTCAGGTCATTCCCCTCATCAGGCTTTTGCAGAAGAAGCTGGAGACATTGAAGGAGGAGCTAACACAGAGCGATTCCGCTAGGCATGTGGGACTTGTGGATGGAGCCCTTAATTCGCTTAACAAGGATTCACGGGTGGTCAATCTGTTGAAATCAGAGCACTACATTTTGGCCACCGTGCTCGATCCTAGATTTAAAACCTACCTTGGATCTCTCTTTCCGGCAGACACAAGTCTGCTGAGGTTCAAAGAACTGCTGGTGACAAAATTGTCAAGTCAAGAGGAACGCGACCTGTCAACATCTCCTCCTTTACATTCTCCCGCTACTGGGGGTGCGAGGAAAAGGCTCAGAATTCCGAGCCCACCCGCTGGCGGTGATGCAGGGCAGTCTGGAGCGACTGCTGATGCTGACATCTGGTCCGGACTGAAGGACCTGACAACGATTACGGACATGTCGTCTACTGTCACTGCATATGATTCTCTCCCCATTGAAAGAATGGTGGAGTATTATATGAGTGATCGCATCCAAGTAGGCACGTCAGACAGTCCGTACTTATACTGGCAGGAAAAAGAGGCAATTTGGAGGCCCTTGCACAAACTGGCTTTATTCTACCTAAGTTGCCCTCCCACAAGTGTGTACTCCGAAAGAGTGTTTAGTGCCGCCGCTCACCTTGTCAGCAATCGGCGTACAAGGTTACATCCAGAAAATGTGGAGAAGATGATGTTCATTAAAATGAATTATAATCAATTCCTCCGTGGAGACATTGACCAGCAGCAATTGCCTCCACAAAGTACACAGGGAGCTGAGATGGTGGATTCCAGTGGGGACGAATTGATAATCTGTGAGGAGGGGGATGTACACGGTGATATATCGGAGGATGATGATGAGGTGGACATCTTGCCTCTGTAGAGCCAGTTTGTGCAAGGAGAGATTAATTGCTTCTTTTTTGGTGGGGGTCCAAACCAACCCGTCATTTCAGTCACAGTAGTGTGGCAGACCCTGTCACTGAAATGATGGGTTGGTTAAAGTGTGCATGTCCTGTTTATACAACATAAGGGTGGGTGGGAGGGCCCAAGGACAATTCCATCTTGCACCTCTTTTTTCTTTCATTTTTCTTTGCGTCATGTGCTGTTTGGGGAGTAGTTTTTGGAAGGGCCATCCTGTGTGACACTGCAGTGCCACTCCTAGATGGGCCAGGTGTTTGTGTCGGCCACTTGGGTCGCTTATCTTAGTCACACAGCTACCTCATTGCGCATCTTTTTTTTCTTCTTTGCGTCATGTGCTGTTTGGGGAGTAGTTTTTTGAAGGGCCATCCTGCGTGACACTGCAGTGCCACTCCTAGATGGGCCAGGTGTTTGTGTCGGCCACTAGGGTCGCTTAGCTTAGTCACACAGCTACCTCATTGCGCCTCTTTTTTTCTTTGCGTCATGTGCTGTTTGGGGGGTGTTTTTTGGAAGGGCCATCCTGCGTGACACTGCAGTGCCACTCCTAGATGGGCCAGGTGTTTGTGTCGGCCACTAGGGTCGCTTAGCTTACTCACACAGCTACCTCATTGCGCCTCTTTTTTTTCTTCTTTGCGTCATGTGCTGTTTGGGGAGTAGTTTTTGGAAGGGCCATCCTGCGTGACACTGCAGTGCCACTCCTAGATGGGCCAGGTGTTTGTGTCGGCCACTTGGGTCGCTTATCTTAGTCACACAGCGACCTCATTGCGCCTCTTTTTTTCTTTGCGTCATGTGCTGTTTGGGGGGTGTTTTTTGGAAGGGCCATCCTGCGTGACACTGCAGTGCCACTCCTAGATGGGCCAGGTGTTTGTGTCGGCCACTTGGGTCGCTTATCTTAGTCACACAGCTACCTCATTGCGCCTCTTTTTTTCTTTGCGTCATGTGCTGTTTGGGGGGTGTTTTTTGGAAGGGCCATCCTGCGTGACACTGCAGTGCCACTCCTAGATGGGCCAGGTGTTTGTGTCGGCCACTAGGGTCGCTTAGCTTAGTCACACAGCTACCTCATTGCGCCTCTTTTTTTCTTTGCGTCATGTGCTGTTTGGGGGGTGTTTTTTGGAAGGGCCATCCTGCGTGACACTGCAGTGCCACTCCTGGATGGGCCAGGTGTTTGTGTCGGCCACTTGGGTCGCTTAGCTTAGCCACACAGCTACCTCATTGCACCTCTTTTTTTCTTTGCGTCATGTGCTGTTTGGGGAGTAGTTTTTTGAAGGGCCATCCTGCGTGACACTGCAGTGCCACTCCTAGATGGGCCAGGTGTTTGTGTCGGCCACTTGGGTCGCTGAGCTTAGTCATCCAGCGACCTCGGTGCAAATTTTAGGACTAAAAATAATATTGTGAGGTGTGAGGTGTTCAGAATAGACTGAAAATGAGTGGAAATTATGGTTATTGAGGTTAATAATACTTTGGGATCAAAATGACCCCCAAATTCTATGATTTAAGCTGTTTTTTTAGGGTTTTTTGAAAAAAACACCCAAATCCAAAACACACCCGAATCCGACAAAAAAAATTCGGTGAGGTTTTGCCAAAACGCGTTCGAACCCAAAACACGGCTGCGGAACCGAACCCAAAACCAAAACACAAAACCCGAAAAATTTCCGGTGCTCATCACTAATAATGCTGTGCTATACGTGTAGTGCGGTGCTATACCTGTAATGTTGTGCTATTCGTGTTATGTGGTGCTATTTGTGTAATGCAGTGCTATACGTGTAGTGCTATACATGTAATGCGATGCTATATGTGTAATGTGGTGCTATACGTGTAATGCAGTGCTATTTGTATGTGGTGCTATTCATGTAATAATGTGGTGGCTATGTATGTAATATGGTGGCTATGTATGTAATCAGCGGCGGATTGGCCACTGGAACAGATTCTGCTGCGCTTGTCCCCTGTGTCTGTGTATCACTACTTGGGGCAGATGTACTAAGCTTGAAAAGTGATAAATATCACTGTGATAAAGTACCAGCCAATCGGCTCCTAACTGTAATTTTTCAAACACAGCCTGTGACATGGCAGTTAGGAGCCGATTGACTGGTGCTTTATCACAGTGATATTTATCACTTTTCAGGCTTAGTACATCTCCCCCCTTGTGTGTGCTCCCTCCCTGTACTGTGCTGTATGTAGTGTGTGCTCCCTACCTGTAATGTGCTGTATGTAGTGTGTGCTCCCTCCCTGTACTGTGCTGTATGTAGTGTGTGCTCCTCCTCCCTGTACTGTGCTGTATGTAGTGTGTGCTCCTCCTCCCTGTACTGTGCTGTATGTAGTGTGTGCTCCCCCTCCCTGTACTGTGCTGTATGTAGTGTGTGCTCCTCCTCCCTGTACTGTGCTGTATGTAGTGTGTGCTTCCCCTCCCTGTACTGTGCTGTATGTAGTATGTGCACCTCCTCCCTGTACTGTGCTGTATGTAGTGTGTGCTCCCTCCCTGTACTGTGCTGTATGTAGTGTGTGCTCCCTCCCTGTACTGTGCTGTATGTAGTGTGTGCTCCTCCTCCCTGTACTGTGCTGTATGTAGTGTGTGCTCCCTCCCTGTACTGTGCTGTATGTAGTGTGTGCTCCCTCCCTGTACTGTGCTGTATGTAGTGTGTGCTCCTCCTCCCTGTACTGTACTGTATGTAGTGTGTGCTCCCCCTCCCTGTACTGTGCTGTATGTAATGTGTGCTCCTCCTCCCTGTACTGTGCTGTATGTAGTGTGTGCTCCTCCTCCCTGTACTGTGCTGTATGTAGTGTGTGCTCCCCCTCCCTGTACTGTGCTGTATGTAGTGTGTGCTCCCCCTCCCTGTACTGTGCTGTATATAGTGTGTGTTCCCTCCCTGTACTGTGCTGTATGTAGTATGTGCACCTCCTCCCTGTACTGTGCTGTATGTAGTGTGTGCTCCCTCCCTGTACTGTGCTGTATGTAGTGTGTGCTCCCTCCCTGTACTGTGCTGTATATAGTGTGTGTTCCCTCCCTGTACTGTGCTGTATGTAGTATGTGCACCTCCTCCCTGTACTGTGCTGTATGTAGTGTGTGCTCCCTCCCTGTACTGTGCTGTATGTAGTGTGTGCTCCCTCCCTGTACTGTGCTGTATGTAGTGTGTGCTCCTCCTCCCTGTACTGTGCTGTATGTAGTGTGTGCTCCCCCTCCCTGTACTGTGCTGTATGTAGTGTGTGCTCCTCCTCCCTGTGCTGTATGTAGTGTGTGCTCCTCCTCCCTGTACTCTGCTGTATGTAGTGTGTTTGCTCCTCCTCCCTGTACTGTGCTGTATGTAGTGTGTGCTCCTCCTCCCTGTACTGTGCTGTATGTAGTGTGTGCACCTCCGCCCTGTACTTTGCTGTATGTAGTGTGTGCTCCTCCTCCCTGTACTCTGCTGTATGTAGTGTGTGTTCCCTCCCTGTACTGTGCTGTATGTAGTGTGTGCTCCCTCCCTGTACTGTGCTGTATGTAGTGTGTGCTCCCTCCCTGTACTGTGCTGTATGTAGTGTGTGCTCCATCCCTGTACTGTGCTGTATGTAGTGTGTGCTTCCCCTCCCTGTACTGTGCTGTATGTACTGTGTGCTCCCTCCCTGTACTGTGCTGTATGTAGTGTGTGCTCCTCCTCCCTGTACTTTGAAACATTTAAGGTTAAAAAAAGGGGTTTGCAGAATGAAAAATTAATAAAATCAGAAGTACATTAAAGGCATGACAGTAGTGTCAGTAGACACTGAAAGTGGGCATATCAGTCCTTGTATATTCAGACGTACAGATGTGCATCAGGGAAGGATATTGTAGCAGCGTATGCATAAAGGGGGTCATTCCGAGTTGATCGTCCGCTGCCGATTTTCGCAGCGCTGCGATCAGGTAAAACACAGCAAAACTGCGCATGCGTATGAGCATTGTTGTTGTGCAGCCGATCGCAAGGAGATTGACAGGAAGAGGGCGTTTGTGGGTGGCAACTGACCGTTTCCTGGGAGTGTTTGGAAAAACACAGGCGTGTCCAGGCGTTTGCAGGGCGGGTATCTGACGTCAATTCTGGGACCTCCGTCCCTAGAATCATTGCACAGGATAAGTAACTACAGGGCAGGTCTTGTTTTGCACAAAATGTGTTCAAGTCGCTCGGCTGCACATGCGATCGCACACTTGCAAAGCGAAAATACACTCCCCCGTGGGTGGCGACAATGCGTTTGCACGGCTGCTAAAAGTAGCTAGCGAGCGATCAACTCGGAATGAGGGCCACAGTCACAGGTAAACATTAGCATGACGTAAAGCAAAGGAGCCCCCAACTGTGTCTATCTCAGAATCAGGACCTCTGAGGAGTGACCCCGCCCTCTTGACAGGTCCCTCCCCCTCAACAGACTCCGCCCTCATTAGGGCTGCTTCTATAAATTTCCTGGGCTGGTGTTCGATCCCAATCCGCCCCTGAATGTACCCCTAAGATGTCTCAAATTTACATCTCTACAGATTTACCAAATTTTTAACACTCATCTATATTTACAGCCGTGAAAATCAGAAACTCCCTTGCGATGAACAGGTAGAACAGCAAATGTATATATATATATATATATATATATATATATAAAATAGATAAATTGATGGATAGAACCCTGTGAAGACAAAACCAATTAGCCTCCTAAGTTTTGTCTGGTGACTAGCAGAGAAAAACTTCGGAGAAGATAAGACTCTTGGTTCTCGTAAGAATATTTTAATTTCAGTTTGTTAATAAGTAGTGATGAGCGGGTTCGGTTCCTCGAGATCCGAACCCCTCCGAACTTCACCCATTTTACACGGTTCCGAGGCAGACTCGGATCCTCCCGCCTTGCTCAGTTAACCCGAGCGCGCCCGAACGTCATCATCCCGCTGTCGGATTCACGCGAGATTCGTATTCTATATAAGGAGCCGCGCGTCGCCGCCATTTTCACTCGTGCATTGGAGATGATAGGGAGAGGACGTGCAGCGTTCTCTCAGTTTCTGTGTTCAGTGTGCTGCAAATATCTGTGCTCAGTGTGCTGCAAATATCTGTGCTCAGTGTGCTTGCAAATATCTGTGCTCAGTGTGCTGAAAATATCTACGTTCTCTGCCTGAAAAACGCTCCATATCTGTGCTGCATTGTAGTATAGGAGGACAGTGCAGAATTTTGCTGACCAGTGACCACCAGTATTATATAGCAGTACGGTACAGTAGTCCACTGCTCTACCTACCTCTGTGTCGTCAAGTATACTATCCATCCATACCTGTGGTGCATTTTAGTTGTGCGCAGTATATATAGTAGGAGGACAGTGCAGAATTTTGCTGACCACTAGTATATAATATATAGCAGTACGGTACAGTAGGCCACTGCTCTACCTACCTCTGTGTCGTCAAGTATACTATCCATCCATACCTGTGGTGCATTTTAGTTGTGCGCAGTATATATAGTAGGAGGACAGTGCAGAATTTTGCTGACCACCAGTATATAATATATAGCAGTACGGGTGGTAGTCATGTGACCGCCGGTCGGTTGACCGACAGTCACATGACCTCCTCCGTGAGCCCGACGGCTCACTATCCCGATGGTCGGCATGCCGACCAACAGGGACTATTTCCACTCGTGGGTGTCCACGACACCCATAGAGTTGGAATAGAATGTGGCGAGCGCAGCGAGCCCGCAAGGGGCTTGCTGCACTCGCCCCTCCCCGCCGGGATCCCGGCGTCGGTAAGGTGACCGGCGGTCAGGAGACCGCCGGTCACCCGTACTACACCCGTACGGTACAGTAGGCCATTGCTATTGATATATTACTGGCATATAATTCCACACATTAAAAAATGGAGAACAAAAATGTGGAGGGTAAAATAGGGAAAGATCAAGATCCACTTCCACCTCGTGCTGAAGCTGCTGCCACTAGTCATGGCCGAGACGATGAAATGCCATCAACGTCGTCTGCCAAGGCCGATGTCCAATGTCATAGTAGAGAGCATGTAAAATCCAAAAAACAAATGTTCAGTAAAATGACCCAAAAATCAAAATTAAAAGCATCTGATGAGAAGCGTAAACTTGCCAATATGCCATTTACGACACGGAGTGGCAAGGAACGGCTGAGGCCCTGGCCTATGTTCATGGCTAGTGGTTCAGATTCACATGAGGATGGAAGCACTCATCCTCTCGCTAGAAAACTGCAGTGCCACTCCTAGATGGGCCAGGTGTTTGTGTCGGCCACTTGGGTCGCTTAGCTTAGCCATCCAGCGACCTTGGTGCACCTCTTTTTTTCTTTGCATCATGTGCTGTTTGGGGACTATTTTTTAAATCTGTCATCCTGTCTGACACTGCAGTGCCACTCCTAGATGGGCCAGGTGTTTGTGTCGGCCACTTGGGTCGCTTAGCTTAGCCATCCAGCGACCTTGGTGCACCTCTTTTTTTCTTTGCATCATGTGCTGTTTGGGGACTATTTTTTAAATCTGCCATCCTGTCTGACACTGCAGTGCCACTCCTAGATGGACAAGGTGTTTGTGTCGGCCACTTGGATCGCTTAGCTTAGCCATCCAGCGACCTTGGTGCACCTCTTTTTTTCTTTGCATCATGTGCTGTTTGGGGACAATTTTTTGAAGTGCCATCCTGTCTGACAGTGCAGTGCCACTCCTAGATGGGCCAGGTGTTTGTGTCGGCCACTTGTGTCGCTTAGCTTAGCCATCCAGCGACCTTGGTGCACCTTTTTTTTTCTTTGCATCATGTGCTGTTTGGGGACAATTTTTTGAAGTGCCATCCTGTCTGACACTGCAGTGCCACTCCTAGATGGGCCAGGTGTTTGTGTCGGCCACTTGGGTCGCTTAGCTTAGCCATCCAGTGACCTTGGTGCACCTCTTTTTTTCTTTGCATCATGTGCTGTTTGGGGACTATTTTTTGAAATGCCATCCTGTCTGACACTGCAGTGCCACTCCTAGATGGGCCAGGTGTTTGTGTCGGCCACTTGGGTCGCTTAGCTTAGCCATCCAGCGACCTTGGTGCACATCTTTTTTTTTTCTTTGCATCATGTGCTGTTTGGGGACTATTTTTTAAATCAGCCATCCTGTCTGACACTGCAGTGCCACTCCCAGATGGGCCAGGTGTTTGTGTCGGCCACTTGGGTCGCTTAGCTTAGCCATCCAGCGACCTTGGTGCACCTCTTTTTTTCTTTGCATCATGTGCTGTTTGGGGACTATTTTTTAAATCTGCCATCCTGTCTGACACTGCAGTGCCACTCCTAGATGGGCCAGGTGTTTGTGTCGGCCACTTGGGTCGCTTAGCTTAGTCATCCAGCGACCTCGGTGCAAATTTTAGGACTAAAAATAATATTGTGAGGTGTGAGGTGTTCAGAATATACTGGAAATGAGTGGAAATTATGGTTATTGAGGTTAATAATACTATGGGATCAAAATGACCCCCAAATTCTATGATTTAAGCTGTTTTTGAGGGTTATTTGTAAAAAAAAAACGAATCCAAAACACACCCGAATCCGACAAAAAAATTTCAGGGAGGTTTTTCCAAAACGCGTCCGAATCCAAAACACGGCTGCGGAACCGAATCCAAAACCAAAACACAAAACCCGAAAAATTTCCGGAGCACATCACTATTAATAAGTGGATGATACTTTTATAATGGTAATGCACTATTGGAGATCATTTTTTATTCTGGATGATTTACAGTGCTTACAGACGCATTTTAAGAGAAGAGGGGACCCACGTGCAGCCTCCATCACGGGCCCCCTCCTCTCCGGCAGCTAGTAGACTCTGGCATAATATCAGAGTCTACTGCGCATGGCGCCCGCACCTTGAACCAAGGGACATCTCCAGTGCGCATTCCCAAATCACTTGGAAATAGCCATGGCGCCCATTTTCCAAGTGATTTGTGCCCACGCTGCAGGACCACTGCTGCGGGACTCCGGAGGGGTAAGTATACTATATGGGTGCAGTGTGTGTGGTGTGGGCCCCCCTGACCTAGGGGCCCATGTGCACTGCACACACTGCACCCATTATAGAATCACCTATGAGTCTTTATTTGGTCTTGTAAAGAATTCAGAATACTGACTGCATGACTATCAGAAAATACATGTGCTCTTAGAAAAATAAGTTACATGTAAATTTGGCTGTCAAAGATGTTCTACTTTAAGGTGGATTGTTGCTGAAGTCCATTTGCTGGTAAGGATTGCTACATGGAAGGGCTATCACACATTTAGGAATCAGGCCACCCCTAGTAACAATATAACCCCCCCCAACACACACACACACACACACACACACACACACACACACACACACACACACACACACACACACACACACACACACACACACTCCAGAAGCAGGAGAATGAGACATAGGGGTATATTTACTAAAATTCGTAATTTCCCGTTTGAGGTCAAAGTTCAATCACGAATGACAACTTTTTGAATTTAGTACGACTAATTTACTAAGCTGCCGTATTCTGCATTTTCGGATTTACCAATGTCGATGTCATTCGTTTTTTTAGGCAGTGTTTTACGTGAGTGACTTGTAAAACACTGCCGACTTTAATACAATGAATCTCGGCCGGATCTTAGAGATCCGTGCTGGGCTTCATTGTGCACCTTTGTAAAAAATTAAATCAGTGTTAAATTCAAAAAAAAATTGCGTGGGGTCCCCCCTCCTAAGCATAACCAGCCTCGGGCTCTTTGAGCCGGTCCTGGTTGCAAAAATATGGGAAAAAAATGATAGGGGTTCCCCCATATTTAAACAACCAGCACCGGGCTCTGCGCCTGGTCCTGGTTCCAAAAATACGGGGGACAAAAAGCGTAGGGGTCCCCCGTATTTCTGAAACCAGCACCGGGCTCCACTAGCCAGATACATAATGCCACAGCCGGGGGACACTTTTATATAGGTCCCGGCGGCCCTGGCATTACATAACCAACTAGTCACCCCTGGCCGGGGTACCCTGGAGGAGTGGGGACCCCTTCAATCAAGAGGTCCCCCCCCTCCAGCCACCCATGGACCAGGGGTGAAGCCCGAGGCTGTCCCCCCCATCCAAGGGCTGCGGCTTTTAAGTTTTGTTTTTTAAAAAGTATGTTAAGTGCATTCTTAAATGTTTTAAATACTACAAAATGCAAACAACTGAAATTAACCAAACTTATAAACTACATCAGCAACATCTAAACTACATAAAATGTTACCTTTGTATATCCCAAATATCAGGACCAACATAATGCAACATACACTTAACATAATTCTTTTATATATTTTTTGAATATCTGTCAAGGTTTAAATTTCTGTCCTGTTGCCCATAGTAATCCCAAACCTGAGTTGTGTCTTTTTTTGTAATATGGCAATTAAAGTGTGTTGCAAGTCAAACCTGTTGCATTTTTCAAGATGCATTTTTTTTTTTAATTAAATTTTTTTCCTTGTTCCCCAAGTGTCTATATGCTTTGCTAAACTTTCAAGGACTAAGATTAACATAATGCATTAACTTAAATAAAGGACACATTTTTTTTGGTAACAATAATTTATTACTACTGTAATATATTTCGATATCAAAACAACATGGCTACAGGTGAGTATCACAGGCAAAGATGGACCAAGCAGCAAGCAGATGACATTGACACAAATGACATAGCAGAACTCAGTACTAGGGAAACTCCAGCTTCTGACAAAATAATATTTTAAACTAAAAAAAATAATATGGTGTAAAGTAAACACCCTGCCAGACAAATATATTTGGGGAACTGAGAAAGATTCATGAGCCACCACACACACACAACAATACACAGCACACTAGGATGAGGAAGATGGCTCTGGTGTACTTGGAAAAAAGCTCACAGGCTACAAATATCTAAAAAAAAAAATAATACATTTCACTAAGAGGGAGTTAGCCATTCTGGCCACACAAGCCTACACCAAAAATACATAGAGACAACATGTAAAACATGGGTGCTGCCCATCTGGAGAGACATCACTTTCTTCTTTTTTTCCCCGCCTGATGCTGTTCTTCTTGGCTTGATCTGCGGAGCGACCTTCGTGGGCCCTGCCCAGTGGGATCTTCTTCCTGGGCAGGGGCAGGGGAGGGAGCCGATGTCTCTGCTCTCTGCCACTGTGGGCAAGGGAGACAGCGATGGCCTGGAGACTTTGCAAGATGTTATTTGCAAGGCTTTGGAATGAGGAGGCAAGTTGATCTTGTCCCTGCCTGATCTCTGCCAGACCTTGGCAGAGTTGAGTCACACCTTGCTCCACACTGGTTCTGTGCTCAGTGAGCCGGTCAGCTATCTGGCTTACCTCCCGGATCATCCTGTCCTGAAATGCATTTAGGCTCTCACCATACCTAGCAATTTCAAGCAGGATCTCCGGGATAGCAGAGGGTTGGGTGGGGGGGGCCAGTTGGAACCTGGATAGGTGGGATTTGGGGTCCCACACTACCCGAGCCACTAGGTCCCTCCACCTCAGCCTCAGCCACATAACCCTCCTGTGACTCGACCTGATCACCCCCCTGTGCTGTGTTATGTGCAAAGCAAATAGAAGAATGTGTGGGAAAAAGAGTAGACAAAAATAATATGAGAACCATGTATTTTTCAAAAAATACAAAATAAAATATGTGTGTAAACTTACCTGGCAAGTCATGTGCCGTCAGGATTTCAGGCAGGTCCGTGTCCATATGAGACACTCCTTGCCCCTCCTCATAACTCACAGAGTCCATCGCTATCTCCTCCAACTCTGTATACTCCACAGCGACAGCTGGTCCTCCACCTGTAGCCCTTGAGGCATTCCACTCCGCAGCCCTCTTGCCCTTCAGGCGGGATTTGAAGTCGGCCCAACTACATATGTTTAGAAAAATAGGGGCAAGGTAGAGTATTAATATTTTTGGTAATAATATATAGGACACATGTTCTGCTTTTGTTTGCTATACACAACATCACATGTAACTACCTTTTGAAGACTACTTAGCACAGATAATGGACTGCCAAGATGCACTTACCGTCGTCTAACTTCCTGTGATGTTCTGACGATAGAGCCGACTTCATTCACAAAATGAGTGATGTCCCTCCAGATGCGTTCTTTCGTAGCAGCACCCATGTTTTTTGGTCCTCTATGTATTTTTGACATGGCCTGCGTGACCAAAACACGCAACTCCCTCTTAGTGAATGCTGGCTGCCTTTTTTTACGTCTTGAAATAGCCTGTGAGCTTTGGTCCTGTTGCTCCTCACCATCTTCCTCATCACTAGCAGCTTCTGTATGTTGTTGTTGTGTGGCTAATGCTGAATCTCCCTCAGTTTGCCCAGTATGTGTGTCTGGAAGGGTAACCCCACTTAACTGTTGGGTATCAGAAGCTGGAATGTCTCTAGTACTGAGTCCTGCTTCTTCAGAATCCGCCTCTGCGGATTCCAGCATTCGCCGCTGCAATGCGATACGTCTTTGTGCCAATTCTGCCTGCTGCCGCTGCAAGCGGTCCATCTCTACTGCTAAAAACTCACGAGTAGCCATGTTGGTAATGACATGTTTGTACGCACAGGTGTGTAAGTTTTTATAGGTACGTGCGCAGCGTAAATTCACACAGGTGTAAATTATGCTAATAGTGTGACTGATTGTACTGCTTATTTAAGGGCCTGGTTTGCAAGCTGTGTGAGTGGGTGTATGATGAAAGTAGCTGGTGTGTTTTGTCAGAGAAGGTGGTCGTCTTTTGTACTTTGCAGAGTGAGTATTTTTTGCATTGTCAAACATACAGATATTAGTTTATTAGCTTATAGCATTTAGAGCGTAGTGTGTTTTTTTTTGCGAAGTTTCGTTTGTGAGTATTCCTACATTAGTCATTTGTAAAGGCAAGTATGTTTGGTGGTGCAATGGAGGTGGGTTTCTGTATTTAGGAGGATATATGTTTGTTATTTAAATGGATTAGTATGCCATATTTCTTTTTTTGGAACCTGTACTTTACAGTGTGTATGTAATATTTGTTATCAAGTTTTTTTGTGCTATTAGCCTCCTTGTGTGTCTCTTGTAGGTGTCAGTTATTTGGAGACAGTATCCTTATTTTGTTTGTGGGCAATTAGCCATTTTTATTTTTGGATTTATCTGCAGCAAGTGACTTGCCATTTATTGAGCAGGTAAGTACCCTATCCATGTGTGTCCTGGAGTATGTGTGTGTAAAAAGTGTGTATCTTATGTTTTTTGGCACATTAATGTTTTTTTAAAATATGTTTAAGGATGTTTCCAAGTTTTTATTATGCTCAAAGTAGGGCTGGTCTTGGCTGTAATACCTACTAAAGGGACCCCTTTTTTTAATATTTAGGATCTAATTATAAAACTCAGTTACATTATTCATACTTAGTTGTTATAATATATATTGTTGCTGTTATTATATGGGTATGTTTGTAATCTTTCAAACTTTTTTAATTGTGATGTTAACCTATGTTTGAAATACTTAGCTAATTTTTTTTTTCACTTTTGTTTCCAATTTTGTAATTTTATCCCGTCATTTATTCCTGAAGAAATGTCGTATGCTCCTGGAGTAAGTTAACACCCATACACTTTGACTTTGATTATGGATGACAATGTGTGTTTTGAATTTATGTTTTTTTTTAAATATTCTTACCTTCATTTTAAGTTGGTGATGTCGATTTTTGTGGCTGCTGAAGCCCTCCCACCCCAGCCCACGGAACCACTCCCACCCCAACCGCTGCCTGCCCTCCAACTGCAACCGGCTCCTCATCAACCAAGGCAACGGAGGCGTGCTAGGCCACCAATTTTCCGTACCCGTGTCCTCCTTTTTGGGATGCCTGATGATGTGGTTTTGCGAAGATACAGGCTGCCACCTCATCTAATCCTAGACACTCTCTCCATAATAGTGATCTTGAATCTTCAATTCGGTATCCTACAGCAATAACACCATTGACACAATTCCTTGCTGTGTTACATTTTGTTGCCACTGGTTCATACCAGCATGTGGTGGGAGATCTGGTTGGCATGTCGCAGGGCCAGTTCAGTAAGGTCCTACGGCGTGTCAGCCAGGCTTTCATCAAGCGTGTAAAGCAATTTATTGCTATGCCTTTGGATGTTGGTGCCCTAGATGTGGTGAAGCGGCAATTTGAGGAAGGTGGTAGTCGCTTCCCACATGTTATTGGGGTTGTGGATGGCACACATGTAGCTATTGTGCCACCAAGACATAATGAAGAAATTTATAGAAACAGGAAACTGTTTCATTCTCTGAATGTAATGGTTGTTTGTGGGCCATCCCTCCAGATCCTGTCCCTGAATGCGAAGTTCCCGGGGAACTCCCATGATGCCTATGTAATTAGACAATCAGGGATATGGCAGAGATTAAGATCGAGGCAAGGACAAGACATGTGGTTATTGGGTGAGTTTTTGTTAATTTTTATGAACCAAAATATTTTGCAAATATAATATTATACTTAAAAATTTTTTTTTTCCTCAAACAGGAGACCGTGGATATCCTTGCACCCCCTGGCTTATGACTCCTTACAGTAAGCCCTGGCCAGGACCACAGACGGCATTTAACTCCGCGCTTACTGCCACTAGACAGCTGGTGGAGCACACAATTGGTGTCCTTAAAGGACGTTTTCGTGTGCTCCACCGCACTGGTGGCGACATCATGTATTCGCCGGAGATGGCAAGTAAAATAGTGGTCCTGTGCGCTATCCTCCATAACATCGCTGTAAGGAGTCGCGTGGAGCTTCCTCAAACAGAGGAATTGCCTGATGAGGAGCCAGGGGTTGGGCGGAGATACGGTGGGGGGAGTGTTTCCCGGAGGGGCAATGAAGTAAGGGCACGCATTGTGCAAGAATATTTCAGGTATAGTTTATATTATTTTATACATTTTTAAGATAGAAAATCACTGTTTGTGTTTAGTTTGCTATGATGTCATTAAGGTAGCTATTGAAAGCTCATTGTGTAATTGTTTTGGTGTGTGTGAATATATTCTTATTTGTTTATGTAAATATTGTAACATGTTAACCTTACAATGTGTGTTTTTGCTTTCATTTTTTTTAATTTGGTACAAAATTTTAGACTTAAATTTTTAATTACCATTTCTGTTTTCTTGAAATTATCAAACAACATATGATACTAAATGTTGAACACTTTGTGACTGTGCAGCTGATTGCTCATTCAAAAAGTGGTGAGTACACTGTTTTTTTTTATTTTTATCATAAAAGTGTGTGTGTGTGTGTGTGTGTGTGTGTGTGTGTGTGTGTGTGTGTGTGTGTGTGTGTGTAATTGGTGCGTTTATTGTCATACACTTCCGCGACTGCGTATTACCGCTCTAGCGAACACCCCTCTACTCTTCACAGCACTGCAGCCAGCAATAAAGTTTTGTCAATGCACACATCAATAAAGTTTATTTAGATTCGACCAATCACATGCCAACACACACTATAAATATATGCCCAAATAAGGAAAACGCCATTGCCATGATGCGTGCAGCACCTTTTACCAGGCGGGAGCTCCGCGTACTGGTAGCGGTGATGGACCGCCGCGTAGGCCGCGTAGGGCGATTTATCCCAAATCGGGTTAAGCGCCAGACCTACGGGGAGGCCCGCCACCTACTGAGGACTCGCGTCCGCAGCAGGCGGACCATCATCCAACTGGAGAGGAGAGGACTCCTGAACTGTTGGCGGAGCTCCGCCAGCAAATACGCCAACTACGTGCACGCAGTAAGTTACATTACATAACACAGAGATTATTAGCATACACTGTGCAAATTTACACTGAGTGATAGTATGTAAATTGCCACACTGACTGAACTAGTTTAATAAATATGACAGTGTGTGTGGTTAGGGCAAGCAGTACTGACTGTAGCAAAGTGATTCTAAACAAGTGCATGTTGTCCTGAATTGCTACACAGGCTGGAAACTGTACCAAATAACTTGATCAGTGGTGTCAATATAATAAGGTGGGTTGAATAGAGATCTGGTGATGTTGCCTATACCAATCAATATGACTCAATGGAATAGATTCAGTAATGAGCTTCAAAAATGTTATGTATAATCAGATTGGTTGCTATGGACAACATCAACAGATTTACTTAAAAAAAATAAATTGTTAGCCCTGTGTCTTTTACATGGGACAGAACAGTGTAATTGTCAAATGGTGTTTATTAAATTTGACATGCAACATAAAATATAATACATATATCATTCTAGGACCACCACAACGGCAAGTTGCTGCAGGGAGGCAAGATCAGGCCCCTTCTCAGCCCCCTCCCCTTCTCAGTCCCCCTCCCCTTCCCAGTCCCCCTCAGCTTCCCAGTCCACCTCAGCTTCCCAGTCCACCTCAGCTTCCCAGTCCCCTTCTCAGCCCACCTCTCCTTCTCCTTCTGTGCCCCCTTCTCCTCCTTCCCAGTCCTCTTCTCCTTCTCCTTCCAACTCCCCTTCTCAGCCCCCCTCACCCTCTATTGGCCAAACACTCTCTCCGCCCCCCTCGCCCTCTCAATCAGACCCACCCTCTGAAATAACATCCCCAATCCCTCCTCCTTCCCCCATCCAGCCTCCTTCCCCATCCCTCCTCCTTCCCCAATCCCTCCTCCTTCCCCCATCCAGCCTCCTTCCCCCATCCAGCCTCCTTCCCCCATCCAGCCTCCTTCCCCAATCCAGCCGCCATCCCCACCCAGTGAATGGGTAGAAGAAGCCCCTGAAGAAATTAGTGGGGTTCATCATGTTGCAGAGGAAAGTAAGTGTTTTAACATTTTTTAAATAATGATTACCTACTTACACTTGCAATGTCAAAAAATGCACTGTTGTACTGTTGGAAATCTTGTACCAAGGAAAAATATTTGTGTTATTATTCATGTTCTACATGTTGCCTTGAAATTTTTGTTAGTGTCATTATATGTACAGTGTTTATGTGTGCAATGTTTTGTGTGTCCACTCTAGGTCGACACTCATTAGTTCGACAGGGTTGCCAGGACAACATGGTTTATATGTGCTCGGTTTTCAGGCTAACATTTATACCTGAGTGGAGTTTAGTATGTTGTTAGTCTTTTACACTTGTGCCTGTGTATTCATAATGTTTGCACTTTCTAATCACATGCTTCACTTTGTTAGCCTGCCTAACAACACAATGATTTGTGGTGTAAAAGTTAGACTCACAAAATGCTTATTGTATTTATCCAAACCTGTTTGACCTTATTTAGTAAGGTCGCCTTTCAGGGAGTGTGGGCATGCTAGGATATGTTGTCCTTCTGAAGATATTGATATGCAGTGTGATGATGCAGGGCCAAACACCCAAAAATTGAATTCTCTTCACTCCAGATGTGAATGAATGCCAACATGGTGTAACATTTACTAAGATGGTAGTTCTCTTTAACATTGGATGTTGCCCATAGCAACCAATAAGATTATACTTGTTTTTTTTTTTTTACCACTTCTATAAGATAATATGTATAATTTGATTGGTTGCTATGGTCAATGCCCCATCTTAAATAGATCTCCCTTAGTAGTAAATGTACCCCATGGTGTGGTATACTTTCTTTAAATAAACTAAAAAACATTGCTGAGCAGGCTTGTGTGTTGTTCTGCTACTGATTTATCCTTAAAACAGCCATGATGTAGTCACTTAGGCATTAAAGCAAGCCTGTCCAAACTGCGACCCTCCAGCTGCTGAGAAACTACACATCCCAGCATGCCCTGACACAGTTTCGCATTCTCTGACCCCAAAACTGTGTCAAGGCATGCTGGTATATGTAGTTTCACAACAGCTGGAGGTCCGCAGTTTGGACATGCCTGCATTAAAGTGTGCTTTGTGCCTTGTTTGTATAATAGGTAATGTGATGAATTTATTAATGTTTATTTTGCATCTTAATTTCAGATGTTGCGGTTGGAGATCCCACAAGTTTGGCCCAAATTCTGGGCAGCATGCGCCAGCAACTCCAAAATTTACTGGCAACAGTTGATGTAATGCAAAAATTGGTCTAACCCAAAAAAAAAATTACAAAAAACTTACAAAAAAAACAACAACAAAAAAATAAAAATTTATTATTCAAGATAATCGGGTGTTGTGTTTATTTATGCAATAAACGAACTGCAGATTGCCTAGCAGAAATTGGTTCACTTAAACATATCTGACATGTAACTTAAGAATGTGAATTTAAAATTTATACCGTAAAAAAAAAATAGTTAGGAGCTTATTGATTTTAAAAACATGTTAACACATTTATTCACACACTACACGTCTACAAAAAAAAAACACATCTATATTAAAAATAACTTATTTAGAATGTTAATGGCATCAGGGCCGGTTCAAGGGCGCTCTGCGCCCCGGGCAGGAAATGGGGCGTGGCCTAATACAGGGGGCGTGGTCAATTACGCCCCCTGTACATTAAAAGCGCCGCTTGAATGCTGAGCGGTGCGCGATGACGTCATCGCGCACCGCACAGCAAAAGGTCCTCTCCACGAAGGGAAACTAGACGCTATGAGTCTAGTTCCCTTCGTAGAGAGGACCTTTGCTGTGCGGTGCGCGATGACGTCATCGCGCACCGCTCAGCAAAGTTACTCTCCAGGAAGGGAAACTAGACGCATAGCGTCTAGTTCCCTTCAGGAGGCGGACGGGGACGGGGATGGGGACGGGGACGGCAGCGGAGGCGGACAGGGACACAGCGGGCAGCAGTGGCGGATCTTGCCACGGTGCGGCGCCCTCCGGATGGCGCCAGCGCCCTCCGGAAGGTGGCGCCCCGGGCAAAAGTCCTGCTTGCCCGTGGCAAGATCCGCCACTGAATGGCATATTATGCCTACAAAGTGTTCGACAGGTATTATTTGGAGACTTAATTGGTCATGACCATTAACAATCATTACACTAATTGAATTCGTAATTGAGGAAGGCTTGTGGAGCCTTATTTAACTTAAAAGTGAAAAAAAAACCCATTGCTGTGCATTTTTTAAACAAAAGCGTGTGCAATTTTAAGAAAAATGTGTAAATCTACTAAAAGTTAGTATTTTTACGATGAGGTTTGTGTTAATGCAATGGATTCGCATTACTGCAATGTCATTTGGCATACGCCCACTTTATGTAATACTGCGTTCGAATTAGCAAAAGTACGCTGGAGGCGGATATTCGCAATTTTGCTACATGTTCGCAATTTTGCGCATACCTTGTGCGAATGAAAAAAATAGCGAACAACTCGGAATGACCCCCATTGTCGGCAGTGTTTGTGATTGGCACTTTTTAGTAAATTACCGATTTCTACCAAATTGCAGGCGTATTTGACCGATGGTGTATTGATTCGTATTTTTTTCCTAGGACTACCAAAATATTACGAATGCCCTCATCACTGCCGAGATTTTTGCTTAGTAAATTCCCGACATGACACTTTGAAGAAAAAACAGCATCTCGGTCAAAATCGGGACCTTAGTAAATATACCCCATAGACTGTACATAACGGTATCCGGTCTATAGATCTACACTAAAAAGGTCTACAGTCACAGATCACTAATGGTCGACAGGGTCAAAAGGTCGACAGGGTCAGAAGGTCGACATGTAAAGGGTAGCCAGGTTCAAAAGGTCAACAGCGTCAAAAGGTCGACACAACAGTAGTCGACACACATTATTGACACATGTTTTTGTATTTAATTTTTCAAATTTTTCATACTTTACCTTCCATGTGGACTATGGGGGTAATTGAGACCTGATCGCTCGCTAGCGTTTTGTGCAGCTCTGCAATCAGGTCAGAACTGCGCAAGTGTATGCACTCAATGCGCAGGTGTATCGCGTGGGTACAAAGCGGATCATTGCTGTGCAATGGGTTTTACGAAGAATCCATTTGCACAGCTGATCGCAAGGAGATTGACAGGAAGAAGGCGTTTGTGGGTGGCAACTGATCGTTTTCTGGGAGTGGTTGGAAAAACGCAGGTGTGTCCAAGCGTTTGCAGGGCAGGTGTCTGACATCAATTCCGGCCCGGACGGGCTGAAGTGATCGCAGCGGCTGAGTAAATCCTGGGCAACTCAAAAACTGCACAAAGTTTTTTTGTACCGCTCAGCTGCACATGCCATCGCACACTTGCACAGCTAAAGTACACTCCACGGTGGGCGGCGACTATGCGAACGCAGGACTGCAAAAAGCAGCTAGCAAGTGATGAGGTCTGAATGACCCCCTATGATTGGGAGGCACCTTGCCTGAAGGATGACGAGTGAAGTGAAACATGCAAGGGGATGCAGTACACTAATGGGGCTTGTTTGAGGCAGGAAAATGACAAAACACCCCCAAAAAATAAAAAACAAATGGTGTCTATCTTTTTTTGTGTCAACCATTTCCATGTCGGCCTTTTGACCATGTCGACCTTTCCTAATGTCTACCTATTAAGTAAATCAAATTGAATGGAGTACAATAATATTTAAATATTTATTTTCAATATCAGGCATTATTGTATATTAATGTTTGTATTCTTTATTATCATTGTTCAATTTCTCACACGACACTGTAAATCTCACACTGCAATTTCATGTATGAAAATATATTTGATTTTGCAAGTAATCACAGATATGTGAGATTTCTTTTACGCATGGCTGCCTGTAGTTATGGCTTATTTGTTAAATACATATGCTTCTAATAAGAACTTGTTTTAAATTGTAAACTGTGGTACCTGTCACTTGCCTCTCCGAGTGGTGATAGCCTGAGGACATAAGCACACATGGATATGATAACGGAGACAAGCAACAGGTTACCATGACTCAGGGAGGCAGTTGAAAGTATAACCATATGCATTGTTTAACCTGTAATCTGCTGAGTGACCAGTTTATCTAAACTGTACTGTGCGTTTCTAAGGTTACTTAAGGGGGGTACTCACAGAGTGATATTCTAAGCAATCTGACTAGATTGCTTAGAATTTAAGCAGGATCGCTCCATGTGTACCCCATACAGCTATAGCGATGCGCAGCCCCGCGCATCGCTATCGCTGGTGCTAGATTGGCCTGCCGTGCAGGCCAATCTAGCGGGTCGCTCATTTCACCCGCTAGGTGAAATGAGCGGCCCCCCGTCTCCCCCCGCACGCTCAGCACAGATCGCGCTGTGCTGAGCGGCGGGAGAGATGTGTGCTGAGCGGTTCGCTCAGCACACATCTCTCCCACATCGGCCCGTCTATATGGGCCTTAAAATCATTTGCTGTGCATAAATTGTACCCCACTGAAGCTTGCAGGTCAGTGCATTCAGAATTGAATCCTTGTCACAAGAATGCTTTGTATTTGTGGTATTCTTTGTATTTATTTATGTAAATAAATCTTTTGGACTTTGAAACTCCAAATAAACTGATTGGACATTACAATTATTAGACTTTACAATTATTTGACTTTGATATAGGGCATTACAGTTTGGCATAATGTGAACTGAGGGCACAACTGTGAGACAAAAATGAAAATTGGGGCTACTGTTTGGCACTGTGGAATGGTGTCGCTCTAGAAACATTGGAGGCCTCTCCAAAATGTTGCAATGGGCCCATAAAGCTCTAGTTACTCCCCTGCCTACAACCCTAAAGGCCAGTACTCACTGGCCAATGTGGGGAGAGATGTGTGCTGAGCGAACCGCTCAGCACACATCTCTCCCACCGCTCAGCACAGCGCCAATCTAGCAGCAGCGATAGCGATGCACAGGGCTACGCATCGCTATCGCTGTGAGGGGTACACACGGAGCGATCCTGCTTAAAATCTAAGCAATCTAGTCAGATTGCTTAGATTTTGAGCAGCGATCGCTCCGTGAGTACCCCCCTTAAGTTTATAAATGAACATATACATAGACATATCTCATTAGGGGAGGAGACTAAGCCTTAGAAAGAGATAAAGTGGACAGAGATAAAGTACCAGCCAATCATCTCCTAGCTGCCATGTTACAGGCTGTGTTTGAAAAAAGAGCTGATAGGTAGCTTATCTCTGTCCACTTTATCAGTCTCAAAGACTTAGTACATATGCCCCTATAACCACTAAGAAACTCAAGAAATGTCCTATTATTTAAAAGGATTTTACCTAACCTAAGTTACTTTTACAGTGGTAACGTGGGATATGCCACACTGTAGTCTCTGCCCTTAAGTATGCAAGTCTTTCCTTAAATAGTACTGTTTTGCTTTGTAATACACAGTATTTATATGGGATGGGGAAAAGTTTGTGAAATGTAGGATTTGTGTTGCTACCTTCTATTATGTTTTTTTTATTTTGATGAAAATATTGCTTTTTATAGGATATACCTGTTGTGAGGTGCTGATGCGGCTCATTTCTGTTTGCATTTCTAGCTGTCTCCTAGCAACCTGGAAGCTGGCTACTAAGTGTAGCAGCACACCTGTTTGGGAATGCTTTGATACCTGACTCCAGCTTGTTGTCTCTTGTGAAATTCAGGAGGCTGGTGGATGTGCAGCAGCACAGCTGCAGAGAGTTGGTAATTAGGGGAGGCTGGTTGTGCTGTTTGTTCTTTCAAAACAGTTACTTTGGATCTGAGAAAAAATGATATCCCATACAGATGGGATTTCCCCAGTTAAACTCCTTATACAAAAAGTGGGTACAACCCATGTGGTTACATCAGTTGAAGCAGGGCTCAGGTTAATAAAAGATTGGACTATCTCAGTGCCTGATCAGCAACCTACATCTCTACCTTTTGTAAATTTAGAATGGTCAAAAGTAGAAGAAAGACAAATGAAAGTTTGGTCATAGTATTAAAATGTTATAAAGGATATACGACTGCATAAAAAGCTACCTTTATATATTTGGTTTGAGATGTGGGTTGCATTTAGATCAGACATGCGGATCTTTTTGATGTTGTTCTCTGTTTTTCTGGTTAGGTTTTTTACTCTGCTTCAATCTTTTTTTTCTGTTTGGATATGGAAGACAAATATTGTTAGATAGAGTGTATATATAACCACATAATTTGGTTATTTTTCTACAGTACATAAAGGGGTTAATATTCCCCGCTGGTTAATTTTTTGTCTTTTCTTAAATATTTTTATGTATGGGGAATATATAGCAATGTATACAAATCCATACTACAGTAGGTTAAACTGAGGATATATAGTATACATTAGAAAATACATTTCTTCAGTTTTCATCTTGTATTGTAGGACAAGCTATAGGTACATGGTGGAAAAAAAAAATCCCCCCCTACAGATATGGGATTTGCCACAAATTTTTTCTATTTTTCTAAATGGCAAACAATACTGCCCGATACACTGGGTTAGATTCGTTTTTTCTTCTTCTATTTTTTCTTCTCTTCTTGTTTTATTTGAATTTTTCTTCTTTTTTCTTAGAGGTAAGAAAGGTACATACAGTATATCTCTAAAAATGGATTATAAAGACAACAGGAAAGCTAAAAACTTAATGTTTGCAACAAGTTTTATAGATTATGGTTAACATTTTTTCATTAAATGTTAAAGGGCTCAACTCTCCCAATAAGAGGAATCTTGCTTTACAAACCTTTAATAACTATAGAGCAGATATCGTAGCCGTACAAGAAACGCACTTTTCATCTAGAAATACTCCCCTACTAAAGAATAGTCAATACCCAATATGTTACATGGCAAACGGCCCTTCTAAAAAAAACGTGGCTATCTTGGTCCGCGCCAACCTATCTTTTATCCTCTCCAATAAAGTTGTAGATAAAAATGGAAGGTTTATTATATTGGTAGGGGCTTTGGTGGACCTTTAAGTTACTTTTGTATCTTTATATGCCCGAATACAAAACAAATTCCATTTCTGAGGGAGGTGTGCATTAAAATTCAAGAGGTTTAAAAGGGTTGTTTGGTTGTGTGTAGAAATTTCAATGTAGCCCCTGACCCACAAATGGATAGGTCTACCCTAGAGTTGCAAAAGGGGACTGATAGTGTATACACAATTTTAGAAGGTTCCTGGCCGAATTTGATTTATACGATACATGGAGAACCATGAACCCCGAAACTAGAGAGTATACTTTTTACTTGAGTGTCCATAATACATACTCTCGTATTGATTTTATATTACTAGATAAAAGATCTTTACAATATGCAAATAAAACCCAAATTTTACCAATCACATGGTCGAATCATGCCCTCATTTTACTAACTTGGGCCCCGGATGAAAAAATAAAATCCTATTAGGCTTTCGCAATTCCCTGAGCATCTTTTGCAGTCTCCAGAGCTGGTTAAAGCAATAAAAACCGCTATGGTACAATACCTAGACCATTCGCTAGCAATTACAGAAATTTTTTATAGATCAAATGAAAAGATTTATAATAAAACAAAACATAAATACTATACAATGGGCAATAAAGTGAGTAAAATGGTGGCAAGGAAGCCTAGGGGCCAAAGGGCAAGGAGAAAATACATTGCATAAATAACGACCGAGAAGAAAGATATATAATCCTCAGGATATTTCGAATCATTTTGCTAAATATTATGCATTCCTCTATAATTTATCTTCAGAGCCTTCTACGTTTCAACCTAATAGTGAGCTTATAACCTCTTTCTTTATAAATTTTAATTTACCCTTGGTAACAGAAGAAGAATTAACTCTTCTAAATGCACCTTGGAAGCCTGAAGAGGTCTCACGAATTATTAAATCATTGACCAGAGGCAAAGCACCTGGACCCGATGGCTTCATAAATGATTTTTATATAACATTTGTGGAAATTTTAATCCCTTTACTTACCATTTTTTTTATAATGAAGTAACTAAAATAGGTCCGGTGCCAACTGACCTATTAGAAGCACAAATAGTAACTATACCAAAAGTAAATACCATCTAGATCACAAAAACTATAGCCTTATAGCACTCTTAAATACAGATGTAAATACAGATGTAAAAATCTTTGCTCATTTAATAGCGAATAGATTTGCCCCAATTTTAACGAGAATTGTTCACCCTGACCAGGTTGGTGTTATAGTAGACAGAGAAGCTCTGATAATATGAGAAGGGTGTTTAATATAACTGGAATGATATCTAGATCCCAGGAAGAATTTATATTGCTATCATAAGATGCCAAAAAGGCCTTTGCTAGGCTTAACTGGGAGTACATGTCTTATACTTTGTCAAAATTTGGGTTCTTAGGGGAAATTATGAAATCTTTTAAGGCTCTTTATCAAAATCCATCAGCGCGAGTACAGAGTAATGGTTTGTTGTCTGACATTGTTTCAATTTATGTCACCCCTGTTTTTTGTATTAGTTATGGAACCCCTGGCACAGAAGATCAGGCAGACAGTGGAGTTCCCTGGGTTCTATACTAGAAATGGGCCACATAAGATATGTCTGTTTGCTGACGACGTGTTATTATTCATTACTAAACCCTTGTTGTCTTTACGAGTATTGAGCAAAATATTGTACTCCTTTAGTAAAGTCTCATATTATAAAATGAATACATCTAAATCAGAGGCTCTTCCTTTTAACCTTTCTTCTTCTGTCTTAGACACTCTTAAACATCTATACCATTATACTTGGAAACCCTCTTTTATTACATACTTAGGTATTAAAATTCCTGTAAAAGCTCAGAATGTCTTTGAGATTAATTTTTCCCCAATGTTTACATATAAGATGACATTTGTTAAAAGATGGGGATCATATGAAATATTGTGATTAAGGAGAATAGCGACTTCTAAAATGTCTTCACTCCCCAAATTGATGTACTTATTTAGAACTATTCCTTACAGATGTCCAAAATTATATTTGGCCAAATTTACAAAGTTAATGTTAAATTACACTTGGAATCAAAAACCACCAAAACCGGCGTTACACACAATGACATTCCCACGGAGAAATGGAGGTTTGAAGGTGCCAGATCTGGGTATATACCAAGTTGCTTGTCTCCTAGCACAAATTCATAATGGTCTCTCCCGATAGGAACTAAACCATGAGTGGACTTAGAACAAACTATATATAAGGAATACCCTTTAATGGAGATGTTATGGACCCCGGGAAAATCACAACCGCAACCTTTAAACAAACTACAAACTGTTATAGACGAACTGAAGGTTTGGGATGAGTAGATAATATCTTGGGCGGAATGGGGACTTCTGTCAAAATATTTGATGCTTAAAGCGATGTGTTCTTTGAAACCCCTTTTTTTTCTGCTGATAGTTGGATAACACAAGGAATTACTAAACTAGGTGATATAACTCAAGGATCTACTCTATTCCAATTTTCTCAATTGCAAATACAATATGGCCTAGAGGGTAAGACATATTATACATATCTCCAACTAATGTATTGGCTACGACATATGATCTATGCCCCCAGAAATACTTTTAAATAAATTATTTCAACAATTTGCTAGGGGATATATCACCTTTTGGTACCAGTACATACAAGTCAAACCTAATACTAAATTTAATAGCCAAAATAACTGGGAAATAGATTTGCAGGAGTCATTCACAATGGCACAGTGGGAACTTAACTATAACAAATCTTCTAAAATATCTAAATCTGCTAACCATATAGAAACACATTATAAACTACTCCATAGACTATATCTCACTCCAGTTAAGTTACATAAAATGTGGCCAGCTATATCAAAAAGCGGAAGTGAAGACAGTTTGATACATACCTTTTGGCATTGCCCAGCAGTTTATGTTTACAGGAAAGATGTGTTTGATTTATTGTTGGAAGTATTAAAAATAGCAATAGATCCTCCACCGATACCTGCTATTTTGAATTGGAACTCCTTAGACATTCCTAAATCTTATCGGTACATAGCAGGTCAGATATTATAAGCTGCATATACAGCTTTAGCACAACAGTGGAAATCCGCTGTCCCCTCTATGTTATCCAAAGTGATCAATAAGATTCAATATAATAACCAGATGGAGACATTTGAAGTTGTCCAATCAAATGCTACTATTTATTATAATTACCAGATGGAGACTATGGCAAGAATGTATCGATGGGAAAAATATGTAGTATGGGGTCTAGAGAGTGTCATAGATAGAGAAAGATCCATATCTTTTATGCTCAGACATATCGATATGTTGATTGATATATGGAGTATTGCTCTGTGCTGGAATGAAATATTGTTAAATTATGAAAATTTGATAACCTATTGTATGTAATCTATCTTTATGTACCATTCTTTTCTTTTTGTTTCTTCTTTTTGTTTTTGCATTTCCCTCGCTTTTTTGTATATGTGGAAAAGAAAACAATAAAAAATTATGAAAGTAAAAAAAAAAAAGAAATAGTATATACATTTTATTTACCACATCACATTTACCTATAAGGGGGATACATAGATTTTTAAGAAAAAAACAAGAAGTTTAATTGTTCTTGACATATTTATTGTGAAATACAAAGAAGTGTAGATGATATCACTGTGTTTTTGTCTTAATTATATAATAAAATAACAATAATAAAAACAAAACCATAATTATTAAAAAAATAATTAATATCGTGTTTTTTTATCGCTTTTCGTTTATACGTTTATTCTGTGTCATCTCTGTGTATCATCCAGCAGTAGTCAGCCATCATGCTGACGCCCCAACGACCCTGGTATCTTCTTTCTATATCTTTAACGTCTTGGTGGAACCAGTCACCTTGTTCTTCACTGTAGTCTTCGAGATTATTTGGGAAATGCTCACTGTGGGAATTCAAAAAATGTACCTTTAAAGTTGTATTGCAGCCAAGGTTTCTGTAACTATTAAGCATTTGGAAAAAGGGGGGGGGGGGGACCTGGACTGCACATCCTAATACTAAAGATATCAAGAGGTGCTATCATGCTGAGGCTTCTAATACTATGCTGGAGGAAGAGAGATGCAGATGCACACTCTTAGCACTAAGAACACGGATAGTAAATATAATTTAAATAAACCCTCACAATTAACATGGAGTATAATTGAAGTTCTTAGCACACATTTGTGCAAATATGCGAGCCCATGTACCACGGCCAGGTGACTTCATCACATGGGTCCCTAATATTCCTTATACTATCACATTCTATAAATTTATTCAGGACTTACCTCTAAATAGGGCCTTATCAATGTGTGATCTGAAATGCAGGAACCCAGCTAATTAAAACACCTGAGGGTGAATGGGAGGAGTGCCAATACCAGAGGAAGGAAGCCTTGCCTTCCAGTTGTACAATATATACACAAATATAGTGGAAAAAGGGGGGGACCTGGACTATTAAACATTTCCCTGACAATTTCTTTGTAGTTTGGATCCTTTACATTGCCTAAAAGTTTTGAAATCACTTGTTTGAACGAAGTACACGCTGAACGTTCCACAATATTCATAACACAGCCGAAATGTTCTTCTTTTATTAACTTTCTAATGTCAGGGCCTGTAAAAATGCTGTGGTGATAGGCAGGAGTTGAAATGAGCCAGGACTGGGCAAAACTGTGTTGCATCTGTTGTATTTGGTTCCACCTTTGCCAGGTCACCTTGCAGTTGTGATGTGTGTGTCACGATCCGGGTATCTGGACGCCATTTCTTACCCATCAGATGCCTCCTAAGGCTGGCTCAGCGCTCCAGGACCGGATCCCATCTGTTATCCTGATGTGCATATTCCCGCATCCTCTCCTGTCTCTCTGGACGCTGTCACAGTAACGCCTTATACATCTGGCATGGCGTCTCCCGCGGCCTCCGCCGCCGTTCCAGAGCTTCTGCATTCAGAGTGGCGATTACGTCAGCCGCGGCCTCCGCTGTGTCCGCGTGGTTGGATGTGCACCTGTCAGCCTGGCGTCTCCTGTCTCCGGTGGCCGGCGCCGCCATTACTGTTTTCCAGACCACATGGATTACAAACCAAACTTCCCTCCAAGTGTCTGCATGGGCGCAGCCATCTTGGATTCTGTCATCTGATCATATTCACCAATCTGCTGTCTGTATTATTAATTTGCATAATTGCCTAGCCAATGCCTTCCTTGCTGCAGGTATAAATAGGTTGTGCCTGAGCAAGGAAGGCGTCAGTGCTTTGGTTGTCAAACCTAGTTCCAGTTTGTCTCTCTTCTGTGAATGTCTTCCAGGTTCCAGCTCCTGTCTCCAGACTTCTGCTATAGAGACCCGCACCAGCATTCCATCTGCGGTGTAGCCTGACTCTCCGATCCATACTGGACTCACCTGTTTCCAGCTACAACATCACCTGCTTCCAGCTCAGCTTCCAGCAGTGTACAGCTTCTCTTAAAGGGCCGGTGTCCTTTCTGCAGTTTACCACTCTCCACCGATATTATTATTTCTCCGCTCTCAAATTCTACATTTCATCTACATTGCATCGCTCTCAAGCTTTATTTATTATTTAACTGGTTCCAGCCAGTATCCACTCCGTGCCAACACCTGTCTGGTTCTAACCAGTACCCACAGCAGCATTTTATCTACAGCAGTCCAGCTTTCCCTGGAACACCAGCTGGTACGATCCTGGGCTTTCCTCATTGCTACAGTTGAGCCTGGTAAGGACTTTCCAACTTGCAGATAATAAGAACTGTCTCATACCACCAGAGCTCTGTGGCCCCTGCCACCCTGTAGTACCCAGGAACTGTATTATTATTTCTCTGCTGATTTTTATGTTACTTTTTACTGCTACTGTGATGCATGGAGTTTGTCATAAATAAATATCATTGACTTTTACTCAAGTTGTCGTGGTCACGCCTTCGGGCGGTTTCTCTTCATGTTACTTACATGTCCAGGGGTCTGATACAACCTCCCAGGTTCCGGTACATCTCAGCCCCTACAACTGAGGCTGCCTTCCGTCAGCTCAGGCCCTCAGTTGTGACAGTAAGCACTGACCAAATGAATCCAGCCGGAGACCAGGATCAAGCGGCCAGGCCGATGCAAGAACTGGCAGCCCGACTTGAACATCAGGAGGCTGCACAGGGCCACATCATCCGCTGTCTCCAGGATCTCTCTACTCGGCTGGATGGGATTCAGACAACTCTCCGTGGATCAGGCGCATCTGGGGCGTCAACCACAGTGACTCCAACTATAACCCCACCCACCTTACCCGTTTCTGCTCCACGTCTTCATCTTCCAACGCCAGCAAAATTTGACGGATCTCCAAGATTCTGCAGGGGATTTCTCAACCAGTGTGAGATTCAGTTTGAGCTACAACCTGGCAATTTTCCCAGTGACCGTACAAAAATTGCCTACATCATCTCTCTTCTCAGTGGCTCAGCCCTTGACTGGGCATCACCGTTATGGGAGAGGTCCGACACCCTGCTATCTTCTTACACTGCATTCGTGTCAACATTCAGGCGCATCTTCGACGAGCCAGGCCGGGTAACTTCAGCTTCGTCTGAGATTCTCCGTTTACGCCAGGGATCACATACTGTAGGACAATATCTTATACAGTTCCAGATCCTGGCATCCGAACTGGCATGGAACGACGAGGCCCTGTATGCTGCATTCTGGCATGGTTTATCTGAGTGTATTAAAGACGAGTTAGCTACCAGAGACTTACCCTCCAAGTTAGATGAGCTAATCTCATGTCGAATACTGTGACTGAGGCAACCTGCTGAAGGCCTAACAGTTATGTGTGTGCACTACGGGATAGTACGTATATTATGTATACATCCAATAAGCAAAGGGTTCTCATATTCACTAGTATAATATGAAAGCATAACAGAATCCATCTTGTTTCTAGCTAGATGATATAGCAAATTCATCTTGAACTTTATACACACCCTGAGAGAAAAACAACTTTGTTGGCTGAGTATTGTTTCCACATACGCACTTTCTAAAAGCTCATAGAGACCAGATATAATTCCTAATATGGACACAGTTGAAGCTCACGAGTATCTTGTTAGTATTCTTGACAATTGTCCCAATATTGCCTAACATTGTATTCCAGAAGAATGAAATCATATGGGAGGGATATACAAAAGGGGCGTTACTTTGTATTATATAAAACTCATTGTTGATACGTGTATGTTGTTGTTAAATGATTTGACACAGGACGAGAGGATGTCCCTCTCCCCTGTATACGGGCGTGGCCCTTTGAATAAATAATAATTGATTTTTATAAATCCATTTTCAATTCATTCTTTTACCTAACAACCCAAACAGCAACAAGATGGTTAATTTAGTTAACCTTATAAGGAGAATTCAACAGATGGGGGCTCGCAATCGTTGGAACTATAGATCTCGATCTCTTCATCAAATTCTCAAAGGGGTGTGCCAGCCAGCCAGCAGCTGATGATGGAAGGAACATCCCAAATCATTACAGCACTGGTAAGTATAGAATACCCATGGTATGTGCTATATTCCAGTACATGCTGTTTCTATACCTGCCAGCTGTCTGTGTGATTGTATTTTTTATAATATGAGAATTATGAGTGGAGAGATTGATAAAACTAGTAAAATAACTCAGGGACCTGTTTGTTGTTGCTTGTTTGTAAAATTAATACCAAAATTATGTCCAAATCGGTTGAAGGACCAAGTAACTCGGAAATGATGATTGACAGATGCTGTTGCATGTAAATAAGAATACCAAAATTAATTCAAAGATTTGAGCAAAGAAACAGTGACCTGTGTTTTTCACTCTATGAATGATTGCGTGAATAAGTGCTTTGAACCAAGAGCCAAATAAAGTAAAAAGCACATAGACCACCTCCCCTTGTTAATCAGCTACACGTGTGTAAGAAGTTTACATGAAATAGAGTGAACAACCCGAGGTTATAGGGATTATATGTAATTGAGTGTAATAATATATTGCAATACTGAGCTGCTAAGAGCTGCTGGTTGTTTTAAGCATAACATGGCATGTTGCTTTGTGATAGTAGTCTGTGATAAGAGGATCTACTGCAGCTTCCCAGTTGACAGACGTGTCGCGTGTGTGAAAAATTGCAGGGATTGCGAATTTTTCCAGCGTATGGGAAGGGCAGGGAGGATTAACCCTAAGTGTGCATATCATGTATGGAAGAAATATTCCATAGATGCACAAATTTTGTATAGTACTGTGACAAAGGGTACAGTATATGTTTTGCATTTCAATCATGCTGTATAATATTGGCCTGATCAACCAATACTAAGCGTATTTTGAAATCGGCAAAACTGTTGAAATCTGCAAGAAATTGAAGTTTGCAAACTATTTAAATTTTTGTGTTATGGTTTTGTGTGTGGAACATAATGTTCAGTTAAGTATATTCTCAGATCTGTGTCTAATAGAAACCTTCTGTCTGTGATTGGCATGGTTACAAGGTTTGAAATAATAAGGTTTATATATATATATATATATATATATATATATATTTGTGAACTAAGGAAACAAAAGTTGATGTCCGTGTTCAAATGGCTTTTGGCAGATCTGTAGTTAAAAATATGTGTTTATCTAATGTTACTATCTAAATATGAAGTGAAGTTTCCATATGGTATTGTTTAATACGCAAATATTCTTTAATGCAATATATTGTGAGAAGGTCTGCCAGCAGAAAGAAAAAAAAAAAGAAAAACCCCTTCAGTTTCCAATGCTGTGAAGCACAGGGAGCACGGAGAGCTGAAACAGCGCAGAAACGTGCCCCCTCCTTTCCAGCAGCAGTGTAAGCCATGACGCAGTAAAGAAAAAAAAAAGTGTTCAGTGAGCTTTCATTTTTTTCATCTAACAAGATGGATCATAATAAGCATAAGTCAGTGGTTCCCAATTTTTTTTTAATCATGTGGCCCTAGAATATCAGAATTCTTTTCACAACACCCCTAGGAAAAAAATGTATTATTGAGAAATGTAAAAATAGATATTACATTAAGTAGATGGCGTTTATATGTCATCCTTAGAGTCAGTTGTGTGGTGAGGGAGATTTGCTTCTGTTTGGCCACATATTTTATGACTGGCAGCCACCAGCACTGAATAATTTGAATTGGTACTAGACCATCAACCCAGGGCACCCCTGAAAGTGTCCTAGGCACCCCAGGTAGCTACGGCACACAGTTTGGGAACCTCTGCATAAGCAATACTCTAGAAATGTTTGTTATACAAAACTATCTACTCTAGTTTTAATATAAAAAGCTAATATCTTTACCAGATAACCTGTAGAAAATGCTGCCAATTTCTTTCTACAGCATAACTGTAATCAGAAAATATAAGAACAAAAAAATCCCAGCAACAGATATGGGCTAGAGATGTCAGCGCTAACAGCGTTAACGCTAACAGATTTGCATCTGGCAGACAGTCAAGAAGACAACGCCCTAACTCTGGTGAACTAGACGGGGAAAAGGAGTTTTCAAAGCAGCAGCTAAAATCATAGGGAAAGATAAAGGAATACGCATTCTTTAATGTATATGCTGTAAATCAAAGATTGTGACAAGCAATTAATCACTACGATTCCAGTATTAACATACTTTTAGACAATTCTTCAAAGTTATTTGGAAGAAACCTAATGTAAAAGTTGCAGTATAAAATCATACTACATCACGGATTAGATATTTCTAAAGATTCCAGGAAGAATAAAGTAGGAACAGATTAAGTTGGATGCATAGCATATCTATATAGCACTTACCCTGGGTTCGTGAGGTAAAAAAATATGCTTGCTAAAATCCATCTCATTGTATAGGCATCGATATAATACATTGCAAAAGTTCTTAGTGGACTGCACAATATGCAGTGATGAACCAGGTTCCGTAGCCAGGAAGTGTGGGGATATGATTGTATAGAATAGTTATACAGATAGAAATGTGAGCAGGAGCGTTGTTAAGTTTTGTAAGTGATTTTTCAGTGAATATGTATATGTGCCAAAACATTCCATAGGATGGACACAGTCCAAGAAAAGTTTGCTTGGAAGCACAGGAAGTGATGGGTGTGCATGAGAAACGTACAGTTTGTGTGGACTGGCCAGTCTGAATGATATGTTGAGATAAGTAAAGAAATGTAACCAGTATGTGGATGATATACCTTTGTGCTATAAATTATTTGAAGTATTGGTGTCAGATACTAAACAGTTGTGTTTTCTTACAGAAAAGACCACAAGGTGGCGCAAGACAAAAGTCAACAGTGTGCTGACATAGTTAACTACCTAGATCATTATTTGGCGCTAGGCCAAAGATAGTTAAAACCCTTAGAGGGTGGAGCCTTGGTATACATTTATTGATAGATAGATATGTATGACCAGATGATAAATCTCTAGATACAGTAATTTTTTTTTTGGGAAATGCTATATGCATACATTCAAGTTCATAACCAAAGAAATTATAGAAGGTAATACAATATTACACTTTATCATAAATAAAACATTATGAATACACAGTCAGAGCCAAACCATCCACTTATGCATAAGCAAGAACATATATGTTTAATACTGAGTATATAGGTTTAATACTGAGGTTAAGCAGTAGATTTTATATGATGTGTACATTTTACCTCTGACAGTATACAACTTAGATATAAAATGCAATAGTGTAGCTTACAGAAGGATTTCAGATTTGAAGATATATCCCTTCACTCAATAGGGGATATATGAACCAACAGGGAAATTGTAACTAAAGATTTGTTCCATGAAAAATGTGTTTATTAGGACACCTAAACTCACTGACATACTACATACATAAAGTGCATGGGTGAATCTGGACCAGTTAAAGTGACCGTGTGATAGATGTAAATCTCTCACCATATAATGGGATTGCGTTGGGCTAGCTTAAAGAAGCAACATGGGTCCGAGGCTGAAAATAGCCTAGGCACCACCACAGATGATTTATTCAGCGTATCAGTCCTTTTACTTGCTTCACTGACCCTCGTCACCCGATTCCCCTGTCCAAGAACCTATCCTGGTAGGGTTTCATCTGGTGGCACAGTGATGCCCAGCTCAGAGTGTTTCCTGCTGATGATTCACAGGATCCACCACAACTTAGATACAGCTGCATACTTGTCTTCCTCACCCCCAAAAGTGGGGAGTATAAGGAATATAATGTGGATGAGTAAGACAATTATAATGATTACATCGCATTTTACATTGCATTTAAAGGAATTGAAAAAAAAAAAAAAAACTGATTAACAGGAGAATAATTTCTTGAGCATCCATAGGGGATAATGGGATGGTGAATTAGTGAATTAGTATTATTAATAATAAAGTGTTGTTGCCAATTTTCATTAAGGGGAAATGTCATGAAATAGATTCACAAGCTTTCTATAGTGGGATGAAGTTTAATGGAGAAGTGTACATTGTGTTTTGGCATGGGACCAAAATAATTTATGTGATAATAAGAGGGATCGTGATGGTGATAAAGAAAGCTATAGCATGTTTACTGCAGATGGTTGGGTTGATTAAAAAAAACAACAACATTGTTTTAATACAACATAGTGTAATGCTAAAAAGGAACTATGGGATGTGTAACAGGTGTTAAGGGGTTATTTGAGAAATGAATAATAAGGCCAGAGGTGTGAGCTATTGTTTCAAAGACAGTAAAGTTTCTTTACTGATAGAAAGAGTTTATAGGAGTTTGAAAAATATTTTGTGTTTAATATGTGTAATGTTGATAAAAAAAAAAAAAAGTCATAATGTGACAAGGAAAGTTTAAAGAATTAAGCATTATTAATCTACAAAAGAGACAGGAAAGGCAGAATTTGAATCATGGCATGGTCCAATCGTTGGTTCAATAGTGGTAGAATTACACCTAAGCCTCTGCTTTGTCTCTCTTCTATATCATTTTTTGTTATTCTTTTTGGAATCCAGCAAAGATATGTTATCCAGCAAAGATATATTATCCAGAGACTGATTCAAAACTACTAAATGATTTGACGATTCAAATGTGTCACACAAATTATTTAAACAGTTACAAGAATATCAAAAGCTGCAAGAACCTTGGAAAGATATTTAACCAACACGAAAACACACAGTCCGGCACAGGACAATCACTAAAGAGAGTGAAGACGGTGTTATGGTGAGAAGTTGCTTATGTTTTGGTTCCATTACAGATCGCATAGGATGGTCCTTGGCAAGTACCGCTGACTCTGATACAGCCGTTGCAAAGGCTGCAGAAGAAGGACACCTAGATCCATGAGCTTGCAATGAAATGAAAAGGTCAGAGACCAGAGCTTAAAGGAACCTAACACTAAAAACAATTGTATGGAGATACAATACAGAGACTGTTACTACTGTTACTACCACAGAGTTGTATTTGAATGAACCCTTCAATCAAGATAGAGATGATTATGATCATTGATAATAGACTATGTGCTTATAAGCTAATATCCTACAGAACTTTTAACTTTTTTGAAAGTATACGGGAGCGACGTTATTTATAACAGCATTAGGACTTAATTTATTTATTTTTCTTTGAAGAGAGAGCGAGCAAACGTGTGGTGTAGGTATGAGTACTCATCCATTATTGTGGATGGGAATTATTTTAATAAGACCCTTCCTTCCTCTTTTCTTTTCTAAGCAGGAAATCCAGAGGGATTTATGACCGGTGTAACGAACACACACTTTGAAAAACGTGGTTGTGAGTATTATACTCCACTTGAAGACAGATGTATAGATTAATGCATGGATAATTTAAATTATTTAGGATATTATTCTGAGGAGTATCCAGTCCAGCAATACCATTAATTGTTGGAAAGATTTTAAGTACTGCAGCTATATAAATTGTATTGCTAATCATTATTTAAGACTATTATAATTGTTAGATATGTATACATAGATAATAGCAGGCCAAAGTTCTCTATGCAAGTTACATTTGATGTGATTACCAAAACTTTATAGAGTCGTGATAATAGTGAAACACAGTACATGTGTATAGATACAATAGTATCTCAAGAAAGAACCACTGGTGATAATATTAGCTACACATATCGGGTGTATTTCAGTTAGTGGAAATAAAATAGGTCAATAATACACGAAAAAAAAAAAATGATCTTATGTAGATAGAAAAGGTTGATTTAAGGGAATGTGAAAGGATTGTTACAATATACTAACCTAAGGTTTCTAGATGTGCTAGATACAATGAGTTAGATATATATATAGTAATGGTTACATATGATGTTCATTAAAGTTTATGATTTAATAAATGTATTTTACCAGTAGTAGATTCAAAGGTTAAAAGAAGATATCATACATAATGGGGAATGGTAGTTGTCACCATGTCCTTAGGATATGATATATAATTGGTTACCTATTAATTCTAAAAATGTTTGTTATTTAAGAAGATTGATTTAGCAATGTTATACAAAAACATATATTAACTTGAGAAAAGTTTTCTTGCAGGATGAACTATTCCTAAAAAAGAGTAATTGACTCAGTAATCAGGAAACATGTTCCTGCCACCAGAGTATCAATAAAACCTCGAAGTGGTAAAGGTGGCTAATAAGTTCTCCTATGGCTAATGAAGTCGTGTGATTAATCAACTGGAAGTTGACGTTTTATTTCAATTAAATTATTGATAACATGATTGAACTTTATGATAGGATATTCCAGAACTGTGGACATTTGTGATGATTCCAGGACATTGGACATGAACTATTACGATACCATATTGTTCTACAGTTTTTTTTAATACCACAAATTGGAGGATATTGTTGATTTCCGGAAACAGCACTTTAAGCTCAATGCTGTGCTTATTTAACCAAAGACATTACGGATCCTGATACATGTAATGCCAAGTATATAAAGGAGGTCCATGATATAAAAGAACTTTAACCAAGGCATTATGATATGGACTGGAAAAGATAAATGTTTAAATCCTAGTATTCAATTTTCAGGATTAGGAAAATGTTTTTTAAGTATATTGTATGTGATTGTATGTGATGATGTATTCTGTGATGAGGTTTATTCTTTGGTAACCCCGATGTGATTATAGACATTCATTTGATGTTCACCGCATACAGGTGCGGCCTATGTTGTATTTAGAAGGCTACTGTCAGACGCAGAATAGCAATACTACATGAAATGATTATTAGCGAACTATACGTTCCCAGAAATTCTCCTGAGATGACAGGGCACATGGATAATGTCCATGATCAAAGGGTGGAGCTGTCGAATACTGTGACTGAGGCAACCTGCTGAAGGCCTAACAGTTATGTGTGTGCACTACGGGATAGTACGTATATTATGTATACATCCAATAAGCAAAGGGTTCTCATATTCACTAGTATAATATGAAAGCATAACAGAATCCATCTTGTTTCTAGCTAGATGATATAGCAAATTCATCTTGAACTTTATACACACCCTGAGAGAAAAACAACTTTGTTGGCTGAGTATTGTTTCCACATACGCACTTTCTAAAAGCTCATAGAGACCAGATATAATTCCTAATATGGACACAGTTGAAGCTCACGAGTATCTTGTTAGTATTCTTGACAATTGTCCCAATATTGCCTAACATTGTATTCCAGAAGAATGAAATCATATGGGAGGGATATACAAAAGGGGCGTTACTTTGTATTATATAAAACTCATTGTTGATACGTGTATGTTGTTGTTAAATGATTTGACACAGGACGAGAGGATGTCCCTCTCCCCTGTATACGGGCGTGGCCCTTTGAATAAATAATAATTGATTTTTATAAATCCATTTTCAATTCATTCTTTTACCTAACAACCCAAACAGCAACAAGATGGTTAATTTAGTTAACCTTATAAGGAGAATTCAACACTCACTTTGTACAAAAGTTGACTTACGTTTCAGAGAGAGAGCAACTGAGCGTGGAAGATCATCTGCTCCAAAATCTTCTGCTCCTCCTCCTCGCCAACTGTCACCAACTAAAGATGAGCCCATGCAAATTGGCCGTTCCCGTTTAACTCCTGCTGAGCGCCGAAGACGTCTCTCCGAGTCTCTCTGTCTTTATTGTGCAGCTCCGTCTCACACCATTAATGCTTGTCCCAAACGTCCGGGACTCCAGACCCTAGCTCGCCAAGGAGAGGGCCGGCTAGGAGTAATGATCTCCTCTCCATCCCCTCAAGATTGTAATCTCCCAGTCTCGCTTCAAGTTGCTCAACGTTATCAGAACGTCATTGCCCTCCTTGATTCCGGAGCAGCTGGGAACTTTATTACCGAAGCCTATGTTAAACGGTGGTCCCTACCCACCGAGAGACTTCCTTCCTCCTTTTCCTTAACTGCCGTGGATGGCAGTAAAATTTTTGATACAGTTATTGCTCTAAGGACTCTACCAGTTCGTCTGAGAGTGGGAGTTCTTCATTCCGAACTTATTTCACTTTTAGTGATTCCAAGAGCCACACATCCTGTGGTCCTGGGCCTTCCATGGCTCCGTCTTCACAATCCTACAATTGATTGGACGACTACGCAAATCCTGGCATGGGGTCCCTCCTGTGCTGAGACATGTTTGTTTAAAGTGTTGCCTGTCTGTTCTTCCTCCCCCAGGTCGTCTGATGTTCCACCTCCTCCATATCAAGATTTCACGGATGTGTTCAGTAAGGCTTCTGCTGATATCCTTCCTCCTCATAGAGAATGGGACTGCCCGATTGATCTCGTTCCAGGGAAGGTTCCACCTCGAGGCCGAACTTATCCGTTGTCTCTGCCCGAGACGCATTCTATGGAGGAATACATTAAAGAGAACCTAGCAAAGGGGTTCATTCGACCTTCTTCTTCTCCAGCCGGCGCAGGCTTCTTTTTTGTAAAAAAGAAAGATGGTGGTCTGCGGCCGTGCATCGACTACAGAGGTTTGAACGACATTACCATCAAGAACCGCTATCCTTTACCCCTGATTACTGAGCTCTTTGACAGAGTTAGCGGAGCTACCATCTTTACAAAGCTGGACTTGAGAGGTGCATACAATCTCATCCGGATCCGTGAGGGTGACGAGTGGAAGACCGCATTTAACACCCGTGACGGACATTATGAGTACCTCGTCATGCCCTTCGGATTGAGCAATGCTCCAGCTGTCTTCCAGCATTTCGTCACTGAGATCTTCAGAGACATTCTATACCGTCATGTCGTGATCTATCTAGATGATATCCTCATTTTTGCCAACAATTTAGAGGAACATCGTTTTTGGGTAAAGGAGGTTCTGTCCCGTCTCCGTGTCAATCATCTCTATTGCAAATTAGAGAAATGCGTCTTTGAAGTCAAGTCCATTCCGTTTCTAGGGTACATTGTGTCCGGTTCCGGACTAGAGATGGATCCTGAGAAACTACAAGCAATCCAGAATTGGCCGGTACCCTTAACCCTCAAAGGGGTCCAGAGGTTCTTAGGGTTCGCCAATTATTACCGAAAGTTTATACGAGACTTTTCCACCATTGTGGCGCCTATTACTGCTTTCACCAAGAAGGGTGCTAACCCGTCCAAGTGGTCTGAAGAAGCCATGCAAGCTTTTCATCTTTTAAAACAGAGGTTCATCTCTGCGCCTGTCCTGAAACAGCCTGACATCGACTCTCCTTTCATCTTAGAGGTGGATGCCTCCTCCGTTGGAGTAGGAGCGGTGTTATCTCAGAGGGCTAAAGATGGCCATTTACATCCTTGCAGTTTCTTCTCACGGAAGTTCTCCCCAGCGGAACGCAACTATGCCATTGGCGACCAGGAGTTGCTAGCCATCAAGCTCGCTCTAGAGGAGTGGAGATATCTGTTGGAGGGAGCTTCTCATTCAATCACCATCCTTACAGACCACAAGAACCTTCTATATCTGAAAGGCGCACAATGTCTCAATCCTCGTCAGGCCAGATGGGCACTTTTCTTTTCCAGGTTCGACTTTAAACTCCAGTTCTGTCCGGGCTCTCAGAATCGCAAGGCCGATGCCCTTTCCCGCTCATGGGAGCAAGAAAATGAGTCAGAGTCTTCAGACAAGCATCCTATTATAAATCCGTTGGCATTCTCCACGGTAGGGATGGACTCTACGCCCCCATCAGGGAAAAGTTTTGTGAAGCCGACACTAAGGAAGAAGCTCATGCATTGGGCCCATGCTTCCCGCTTTGCCGGACATACAGGTATCCAAAAAACCCTGGAGTTTATCTCTAGGTCCTATTGGTGGCCAACTCTGAAAAAGGACGTTTTGGAGTTTATTGCATCTTGCCCAAAGTGTGCTCAACATAAAGTATCCCGCCAGTCGCCTGCGGGGCAACTGGTTCCACTATCTGTTCCCCGTCGACCATGGACCCATTTGTCGATGGATTTTATTACAGATTTGCCCATGTGCAACAAGTTCAATACCATCTGGGTGGTAGTTGACCGGTTCACCAAGATGGCACACTTCATTCCTCTCACCGGTCTTCCGTCAGCTTCCAAGTTGGCTCAAGTATTCATACAAGAGATCTTCCGACTCCACGGTCTTCCAGAAGAAATTATCTCAGATCGAGGAGTTCAATTCACAGCCAAATTCTGGCGAAGTTTATGTCAAGTCCTCCAAGTCAAGCTAAAGTTTTCCACGGCTTACCATCCTCAGACCAATGGTCAGACTGAGAGGGTGAATCAGGACTTGGAGTCCTTCCTCCGCATCTATGTGTCCTCCTCTCAAGATGACTGGGTTCAATTACTTCCCTGGGCCGAGTTCTGTCATAACAACCAGTATCATTCTTCATCTTCTTCAACACCATTCTTCACCAACTTTGGATTTCACCCTAAAGTCCCTGAGTTCCAACCGCTTCCAGCAACTTCTGTTCCCGCAGTGGATATCACCTTGCATCAGTTTGCCAATATCTGGAAGAGCGTACGATCAGCTCTGCTCAAGGCATCGTTCAGGTACAAGAAGTTTGCGGATAAGAAGCGTCGAGCAGTTCCTGCTCTCAAGGTGGGTGATCGGGTATGGTTATCCACGAAGAATTTGAGGTTGAGAGTTCCCAGTATGAAGTTTGCACCTCGCTTCATCGGTCCTTTTAAAATTGATCAAGTCATCAATCCTGTTGCTTACAGACTCCAGTTACCTCCTTTCTTAAAAATACCCAGGACATTCCATGTTTCCCTGTTGAAACCGTTAATCTTGAATCGGTTTCATTCCTCACTTCCTCCAACTCCGAAAGTCCAAACTCAACGAGGCGTTGAGTATGAAGTGGCCAAGATCCTGGACTCACGTCACCGTTACGGTCGACTTCAGTATCTTATTGACTGGAAGGGTTATGGCCCTGAGGAACGTTCATGGACCAATGCTTCTGATGTCCATGCTCCTGCCTTGGTCCGGAGATTCCATTCCAAGTTTCCTCAAAAGCCAAAGAAGTGTCCTGGGGCCACTCCTAAAGGGGGGGGTGCTGTCACGATCCGGGTATCTGGACGCCATTTCTTACCCATCAGATGCCTCCTAAGGCTGGCTCAGCGCTCCAGGACCGGATCCCATCTGTTATCCTGATGTGCATATTCCCGCATCCTCTCCTGTCTCTCTGGACGCTGTCACAGTAACGCCTTATACATCTGGCATGGCGTCTCCCGCGGCCTCCGCCGCCGTTCCAGAGCTTCTGCATTCAGAGTGGCGATTACGTCAGCCGCGGCCTCCGCTGTGTCCGCGTGGTTGGATGTGCACCTGTCAGCCTGGCGTCTCCTGTCTCCGGTGGCCGGCGCCGCCATTACTGTTTTCCAGACCACATGGATTACAAACCAAACTTCCCTCCAAGTGTCTGCATGGGCGCAGCCATCTTGGATTCTGTCATCTGATCATATTCACCAATCTGCTGTCTGTATTATTAATTTGCATAATTGCCTAGCCAATGCCTTCCTTGCTGCAGGTATAAATAGGTTGTGCCTGAGCAAGGAAGGCGTCAGTGCTTTGGTTGTCAAACCTAGTTCCAGTTTGTCTCTCTTCTGTGAATGTCTTCCAGGTTCCAGCTCCTGTCTCCAGACTTCTGCTATAGAGACCCGCACCAGCATTCCATCTGCGGTGTAGCCTGACTCTCCGATCCATACTGGACTCACCTGTTTCCAGCTACAACATCACCTGCTTCCAGCTCAGCTTCCAGCAGTGCACAGCTTCTCTTAAAGGGCCGGTGTCCTTTCTGCAGTTTACCACTCTCCACCGGTATTATTATTTCTCCGCTCTCAAATTCTACATTTCATCTACATTGCATCGCTCTCAAGCTTTATTTATTATTTAACTGGTTCCAGCCAGTATCCACTCCGTGCCAACACCTGTCTGGTTCTAACCAGTACCCACAGCAGCATTTTATCTACAGCAGTCCAGCTTTCCCTGGAACACCAGCTGGTACGATCCTGGGCTTTCCTCATTGCTACAGTTGAGCCTGGTAAGGACTTTCCAACTTGCAGATAATAAGAACTGTCTCATACCACCAGAGCTCTGTGGCCCCTGCCACCCTGTAGTACCCAGGAACTGTATTATAATTTCTCTGCTGATTTTTATGTTACTTTTTACTGCTACTGTGATGCATGGAGTTTGTCATAAATAAATATCATTGACGTTTACTCAAGTTGTCGTGGTCACGCCTTCGGGCGGTTTCTCTTCATGTTACTTACATGTCCAGGGGTCTGATACAACCTCCCAGGTTCCGGTACATCTCAGCCCCTACAACTGAGGCTGCCTTCCGTCAGCTCAGGCCCTCAGTTGTGACAGTGTGTACAATATTCCTTTAGACTGTATGGGGTTTAGGCCCTTTGTAAATTTCAGCTCCAGGCCCATGTGGACCTAAGTCAGGCACTGGGCGGGGGCAAGTTTTATGCCGAGAACTGAATTGCAACGTTCTATACTACTGACTGAATCATTTAAGACAATATTTTATAATATTTGTTGGCAGAATACATTTATTACTTTAATGAATATGAAAAAAGCAGATTTATGGTAGACTTACCATGGTTAAATATTTCTGCGAGGTACAATGGATTCCACAGGGAATACATTGGGGTGTAGAGTTGGATCTTGATCTGAGGCACCAACAGGCTAAAGCTTTGACTGTTCCCAGGATGCATTGCACTGCCTCCTCTATAACCCCGCCTCCAGGTACTGGAGCTCAGTTTCGTTAACCAGTCCAATGCAGTAGCAGGTAAAAGAGACGGTAGATGTTAGTCACATAGAACCACATTCTCACGACAAGAGATGGGACTAGCGGCTAATGCCATACAAACCCAAAGAAGCTAAGTGCGTCAGGGTGGGCGCCCTGTGGAATCCAGAGTACCTTGCAGAAAGAGTTTTAACAAGGGTAAGTCTACCATAAATCTCCTTTTCTGCAGTGCGGTACACTGGGATTCCACAGGTAATATCATCGGGGATGTCCTAAAGCAGTTCCTCATGGGAGGAGATGCACCAAAGCGGGCACAAGAACCCGGCGTCCAAAGGAAGCATCCTGGGAGGTGGAAGTATCGAAGGAATAGAACCTGATGAACGTGTACACTGAAAACCACGTAGCCGCCTTGGACAATTGTTCAGCAGACGCGCCACGACAGGCCGCCCAAGAAGGTCCAACAAACCAAGTAGAATGGGCTTTGATAGCAGCAGGACCTGGAAGACCAGCCTGTACATAGGCTTGTGCAATCACCATTCTAATCCATCTGGTCAAGATTTGCTTATTCGCAGGCCAGCCACATTTATGAAAACCAAAAAGTACAAAAAGGGTATCTGACCTCCTGATGGAGGCAGTCCTCTCTACATAAATACAGAGAGCCCATACCACATACAAAGACCGCTCTTCGGAGGACAAACCAGAAGAGATATAGGCTGGAACCACAATCTCTTGGTTAAGATGAAAAGATGATATCACCTTAGGTAGATAACCAGGGTGAGTTCGAAGAACTGCTTGGTCACGGTGAAAAATCAGATAAGGTGGATGACAGGATAAGACGCCTAAGTTCGACACCCTCCTAGCACAGGTGATAGCCAATAAAAACACGACCTTAAGTGTAAGACATTTAAGATCCACAGACTCAAGAGGTTCAAATGAAGACCCTTGTAGGGCATTTAAGACAACAGACTGATTCCATGGAGCCACAGGAGGGACATAGGGAGGCTGAAACCGTAAAACGCCCTGAGTGAAAGTATGAACATCAGGAATAGACACAATTTTCCTCTGAAACCACACTGAGGCAGATATATGAACCTTGAGGGAGGCCAGACAAAGGCCTAAATCTAGGCCTTGTTGCAAAAAAGCCAAGTTTCAGACCCTGTAATAAATCAGTGCAGAAGCCGGTTTGCGAGCCTTTAACATAGTTTGAATAACCGCCTCATTGAATCCCTTGGCCCTCAGGAGTGAAGCTTCAAAAGCCATGGCGTCAAAGCAAGCCTGGGCAGGTCCAGATAGACACAAGGGCCCTGAACAAGGAGGTCTGGGCGTTGAGGAAGTAAAAGAGGACGCTCTATTGATAGACCCTGCAGATCTGAGAACCAATGCCGTCTGGGCCACGCTAGGGTGACTAGAAGTAGTATTCCTCTTTCTTGCTTGAACTTCCATAGCACCCTGGGCAGGAGTGACACTGGAGGGAACACGTATGACAGCTGAAAGTTCCATGGAATTGCCAGTGTGTCCACGAACGCTGCTTGAGGATCCCTTGTCCTTGATCCAAAGACCGGAGTCTTGTGATTGTGTCGAGACGCCATCAGGTCTACATCTGGTAGACCCCACTTGTCCACTAGGAGTTGAAAGACTTCCGGATGAAGACAGACTCAACTCTCCGGCGTGAATGTCGACTGAGGAAATCCGCTTCCCAGTGGAGAACTCCGGGGATGAACACTGCCGATATTGCTGGCAGATGGCGTTCCACCCAACGGAGGATTTTTTATACTTCCAGCATTGCCATGCGGCTTCGAGTGCCGTCTTGATGATTTATGTACACCACTGTGGTGGCATTGTCTGATTGTACCTGAACACTCCTGTTCTGTACTAGGGGCAGGGCCAGTGTCAACGCATTGAACACCACCCGCAATTCCAGAATGTTTATCCTGGTCCACCGACCATGGAGAGAGTGTTGCTCCAATACTGCACCCCAATCCCGCAGACTGGCATCCGTTGTCAGGAGGACCCAGTTGGAGATCCAGAAGGGACGGCACCTGCTCAACTGTTGGTCCTGTAGCCACCAGCTCAGTATAGATGAACCTCTGGAGTCAAGGAGATCATTTGAGACCTGATCCGATGAGGCAGGCTGTCCCACTTGAAAAGGATTAATCTCTGCAGAGGGCAGGAATGAAATTGAGCGTACTCTACCATGTCGAAAGCCGATACCATGAGGCCTAGTACTTGCATCGCCGAGTGTATAGACACTCTTGGACAAGAGAGGAAATATCTTATCCTGTCCTGAAGTTTCAGGACTTTCTCTGGAGACAAAAACAATCATTGTAGAAAATAGGGTAAATATAGATACAGCGCAAACCCCTATGGAGTAAATGTCCGTAATCCGATGCAGATTATGCAGCTTGGATTCTTAGGACCTTTCCACCTAGTTTCCAGAGTCTGTGTTGTTTGTGTTTTGGATCCGGCGCTATATGTAACCATGAAAAACTCTTTTGATGGGACAGTGTTCTGCTATAGTAGTTACTTCACAGATGTAACAGAGATGAAAACAAAAAATTAACAGTTTTGTACCTAAAGGATAGAGGTGTATAAATCGGAGGAAGACCCAGTGGGCACCAAACAAGTGCAACAAATAATAGAGTTTGTGCAGTGCATGAATACTACCAAATCACAGAGGTGTACAAATTGGAGGAAGACCCAGTGGGCACCAAACAAGTGCAACCAATAATAGAGTTTGTGCAGTGCATGAATACTACCAAATCACAGTCCCAGAGTGAAACAGAGGGAGGAGAGAGTGTTACAGTCGGTTGTGTTGAAGGATATAGAAGAATTTCCGGGCTAAAGTTGGTGATAAAAGACATTTTCATATGGACTTTCTGACTACAACTGGGCCATTGTAAATAGGCCATTACAGACAGCATCTTAGATCATGGACATTTACTCCATAGGGGTTTGCGCTGTATCTATATTTACCCTATTTTCTACACTTTGTGGCCCTGCAGGTGGGCTTTGAGATAGAGCTGCACTCCGTTTTAAAGTACCAAACTTTTTTCTTTATTTTAAAAACAATCATTGGTTGTGTGTGTCCAGTAGTGCCCCCAGGTGCACCCTGCTCTGAGCAGGGACCAGTGAGTACTTTTTCCAGTTGGTGAGCCACCCGTCGGCTTGTAGGAATTGGACCGTCAGTTCCAGATGACTGAGAACCTCTTGGGAGTTCGCCAGGATCAGCAAGCCATCCAGATATGGCAGGATCCTGATTCCCTGATGGTGGAGAAGAGCCGTCATCATGGCCATGACCTTGGTGAAGATCCGAGGGACCATGCCCAATCCAAAAGGCAGTCCCTTGAATTGATAATGTAGTTTGCCTATAGCAAACCACAGATGTTGCTGATGCGACATGGCAATAGGTATTTGCAGGTAAGCATCCTGTATGTCCAGGGATACCATATAGTCTTCTGGTTCCATGGCCAGCACTATAGAGTGCAAAGTTTCCATACGGAATTTGGATACTCTCACAAACTTGTTCAATGATTTGAGGTTGAGTATAGGCCGGAAGGACCCATTTGGCTTCGGAACTAGAAACAGGGTCGAATAGTATCCCCTGCCACTCTGAGACAGAAGTACTGGCACTACCACTCCTGTATCCAAGAGGGATTGTACAACCAAGTGTAGAGCTTGTGCTTTTAATGGATCTGCAGGGATAACCGTTGTGCAAAACTGGCGAGGAGGACGTTTCTTGAAAGAGATTGCGTACCCGTGAGAGACAACTTCCTGCACCCAGGCGTCTGGAGTGGTCTTTAACCAGGCCTGGACACACTGCAGAAGTCATCCTCCCACCCTGGGGTCCCCCAGGAGGAGGCCCACCCCGTCATGCAGCAGGCTTGTCTTGTTTGGAAGCAGGCTGATGGGCGGCCCAGGATTGTTTAGATTTAGGCTTCAGTGGTTTTGGAAGCACGAGCCTGTCATGGATACGCCTGACCCTTTGCTTTCCCTGGAGGTCAAAAGGAACAAAAGGTGGTACTCTTAGCCTTCGGAGCAGAAGGATTAGTATTTGGGAAACATGCAATCTTGGCAGTAGCCAAGTCAGTTACAGTCTTGTTCAGATCCTCCCCAAATACGATGTCTCCTTTAAAAGGGAGCACCTCCAAGGTCTTTTTGGAGTCCAGGTCCACCTTTCAGGACCTCAACCACATAATTCGATGAGCCAGGATAGATATAGTAGATGCCTTGGCCGCCATTACATCTGCCTCAGAGGCCGCCTTCTGAATATAGTGTGAGGCTGTGGTAATGTAAGACAGATATTGTCTGGCAGTGTCAGAAAAATCCTGAGTCAGCTCACCCTCAATTGCCTGAACCCATGCTTCAATTCCTTTTGCAGCCCAGGAGGCTGCCATAGTGGGTCTATGTACTGCACCAGTAAGAGAGTAAATAGACTACAGGCATCCCTCCACACACTTATCCGTCAGTTCCTTCAGTGAGGTGACCGTGGTGACAGGCAGAGTAGATGACAGCACAAGATAGGCGACATGAGAGTCCAGCGGCGGTGGAATTTCCCACTTGTTACTCAACTCCGCAGGGATAGAATAATGAGCTAGCATCTTTTTAGACAGGGAAAATTTCTTTCCTGGCGACAACCAGGATTCCTACGTATGTCAATTAAGTGGTCAGAATGTGGTAGAGACTACCTTAGTAATCTTTTGACGTTTGAACTTATCAGGTTTCTTGGACACAGTAATAGGCTCAATGTCATCATCTATTTGAAGAATTAGCTTAATAGCCTCCACTAGGTCAGGAACATCAACCTGGGTTGTAGATTCCTCATCAGAAGCAACTGTATCAGTGTCTGACAGATCAGTATATTCCCCATCCTCATCTGAAGAATTTCATGGATCTCATGGATTGTGAGGAAGAAATGGCCCGTTTAGATGACCCCCTTGGCCCCAGAGGGGCATGGGGTAGACTTTTGCCTAATCAAGGATTGATTTAATTGTTGTAATTAGGTAGACAGAGTACCTGCCCAGGGCGGATTAACTACAGGGACAATATGTGGCTGCAATGACACTGGAGGTCCCACAGGGGGCATAAGACATGTCACAAGTGAAGGAGATAAATGTATTGAGCTTAAGCAGTATCAGCCATTTTGTTAAGTAGCAGCCATGATGTAGTGAAAAAGAAGTATGCTTTGCTAATAAATTATAATAATGCTGACATTTCACAGTTAGTACGTTCTGTGCGAAGCAAGGTCATAGCTATAAGTCTTGAAAATATGTTATTAGACAGTTACCCTGTGTTTAGACTTCTCTTGAAGGACACAATGGAGGGGGTTAGCTAGAGGGAGTTTCTGGGAAGAGATGCATTTTGTTATACTTTGTGATGTGTATCAAGTGTTCATGCAAGTACCTTTTTTCCCTATATAATGTCATGCTGAATAAAGTATCCTCAGTCTCATTTTGTGGACATAACTGCTTGCGTTGTCTGCTTCCTGGGATTCCCAATCAATTGGTAAACAAACGGTATCGTACAGACAATTGAAGGGATTGATAGAAGGAGGTTTATCTCCGACACAAGTGTACTCAGCATACTTGAGAACGCTGCCCAAGGTGTGTCCTAATTGGCCACAGGTACTGCAGGTTGACTGAGTGTATGGCACTCAGCGCCTGAACCAGCAGCTAAAACTTCCCCCTCAGGTAAATCCGTGGTGCCAGTACTGCAGGATGCAGAAGTGTCTGCAATTTCCCGCCCTGTGTGGCAGACATGATAAGGAATGTAACCTTAGGGCGTAACAGTACAATATAGCCAGACAAACACAATACCTGCAGAAACCCCCTATGTTATGTGACAGCAAAAACAGGACACAAAACAGAGGACTTAAGCTATATGAGGTGACTGAAACACACAGTAAAAATACAAAATGTATATTCTGTGTAACACTGTATATATATATATATATATATATATATACTCTCCCAACAACAGAGTCACTCCTGGACTACCAACTCAGTGAAAAATCAAGGTGCTTTAATATTCAACGTTTCGGGGAACTGCCCCCCGTCATCAGGACACACATAACACTCAGTGCAAAACAAACAGTGCTTAAATACAGAAATACATGAACTTACAGGTCCCCAGGTCGCTTTTGCCGCCTCCCATCGTGTGTCTCTGCGTTTTCCGTCCCACTTCCGGTCTCGACTGTGACGTCACGCCGGAAGTGACGTTCGCCGGCCCACATCGACGGAGCTGTATAGGTTTCCATAGCGATGCGGCTGCAAGCGTCACATCGCTATGTAACCTGAGAAATCAATAAGTATCATTACTATCCACACTAACATATACATACATATACATTCTTGTAAATATTGACATGAAAATAATTAACTGTAAAGTGAAATAAAATAATGTGTGGCTCTTTATCGCCATCTAGTGATTAAAACCATTATAACAAGATGGATAAACACACTTATCCAAACAAGTGCACTAAGGCCCTCATTCCGAGTTGTTCGCTCGGTAAAAATCTTCGCATCGCAGCGATTTTCCGCTTAATGCGCATGCGCAATGTCCGCACTGCGACTGCGCCAAGTAAATTTGCTATGCAGTTAGGAATTTTACTCACGGCATTTTCATCGTTCTGGCGATCGTAATGTGATTGACAGGAAATGGGTGTTACTGGGCGGAAACAGGCCGCTTTATGGGCGTGTTGGAAAAAACGCTACCGTTTCCGGAAAAAACGCAGGAGTGGCCGGAGAAATGGAGGAGTGTCTGGGCGAACGCTGGGTGTGTTTGTGACGTCAAACCAGAAACGACAAGCACTGAAATGATCGCAGATGCCGAGTAAGTCTGAAGCTACTCAGAAACTGCTACGAGGTGTGTAATCGCAATATTGCGAATACATCGTTCGCAATTTTAAGATGCTAAGATTCACTCCCAGTAGGCGGCGGCTTAGCATGAGCAAATCTGCTAAAATTCACTTGCGAGCGAACAACTCGGAATGACCCCCTAAGTTCAGTGTATAAAGTGCTTTGTGCTAAGTTAAAAAACCCTAATTAGGAATTTTTTATGCTGGTATCAAACGAATCAACTAGTATGGAATGTCAAACTCCCCCTTTAGTAGGTAAATGGTATATTGATCCCTTTTGGGTAAAGGCAGGATACAACAATATTACAGGCTGTATCAATATGTATCTAATATGGTTTCTGTCCCCATAGTGAACTAATATTAATATTGGTGTAAACTATAAGAAACGCTAAAATTAATTGACTCGTTTAAGCCATTTGGACTAACCGTATTTAAACGATGTATCCATTTACATTCTAGCTGCAGTAGTTGCCTGTCCCTGTCACGACTCACCCCCTCTTGGATCTGGGGGGACTTGATCTATTATCCTATATCTCAACGTGGCCATTGAGTGTTTGGACACAAGAAAATGTCGCGCCACCGCTTGGTCACTTTTTCCTTCATTGATGGCGGCTCTTATGGACCCTCTGTGTTGGGCCATCCTTTCTTTGAACTGTCGTTTTGTTTTTCCGACGTAATGCAAACCGCACGGACAAGTAAGTAAATAAATTACATATCGCGATGAACATGATAACGGATATCTGATATCCAACATCTTGCCAGTATGGGGGTGTGCAAATTTGTGACCCGCGATCATATAGCTGCATGTTTGATTTTTCACTGAGTTGGTAGTCCAGGAGTGACTCTGTTGTTGGGAGAGTATGTCTGAGGTTGGCAAGCCTCTGGAGCGCACTCTGGCAATCTATTGAAGTATCCCGTGGAGTGCCGACTGTTCGAGTTAGATATATATATATATATATATATATATATATGTATATGGGACGCTGATGCACCTAGCCCCTCAGGGTACAGAATATAGTGATAGCACTATGTGATACAGGAGAATGGAATACCACGCATCAGCTACAGGCACGCTCAGTCACATGTACAATGCAGAAGTTATTACATATAAACAATAAAACTGCACTGGACTAGAAATTTACATATAACTATGTATGAGTATAGATATAACAATGCACAGTAGATACTGGATGAATATCACAGAATACTTGTACCAAATATTCAGATAGGAGTACACTTGTTCTTAAGTAACACTGTCTAAAATGACATGTAGAATACTTAAGTGCCTGTACATGCACAGCGCTGATGAGACAGGTGGCTTTACAGAGGAGACAGAGCCCTGCAGTCCAGGAGATCAGCCCAGCTAGTAGTGAAGATGGCGCCAAAATCTCTGTCAGGGAGTGAAGGAGAGTGAAATGCAGCTCCAGGGCGGGAACACCAGCAGTAGATGGCGCCCGGAGTGGGGGAGGGGCTACAGGTCAGCGCCTTATTTCTTATGCTGGTCCTCACCACCGAGTACTGTGGAGCCTACATCAAATGGATTTTAGTAAACCCGACCTGTGCTTCCTTGCCCTGGTGGATCTATTGGGGTCCCTGTGCAGTACAGTGTCCACACCAGCGGCGCGGTCCGTCTCCTGAGACCACGACCAGACCCCAATTAACCGGCGGGTCCCACCTGGGGGACCCTCTTACCTTCTCCCTGATGTGCAGCCAAGCAATCCTGGTGAGCATCAACGGTGGTGTGCCTGATGACCTGTGTGCCTTCCGCTGCAAGTACCCGGGAACCCGGCCATGGGAGTATGCAGCACTGCTGGGGAGGTGATGGATCCACAGCACAGAATGTCAGACTGACATAAATAGTGCTGTGGCCCTTGAAGTCTTCTTGAAAAGCTCTTTTCAGGGCTGCCTAGCGCAGCCCCACCTGTTAGTGACCTGCACTGCAGGCATCAACTTACAAACCAGTGACCGGAGGCAGGGTTATAGAGGATGCGGTGCAATGCATCCTGGGAACAGTCAAAACTTTAGCCTGTTGGTGCCTCAGATCAAGATCCAACTCTTCACCCCGATGTATTCCCTGTGGAATCCCAGTGTACCCCGCTGCAGAAAAATGACTTATTCATAAATACACGTTTTGCAGAAATACGTGATGTGATATGCCAAACTGGGAGTCATTTTCGTGTTCAGAAGCTAAAAATATATAAATATATAATTCATGTTTGACAAATGTTCGGGTCGACATAGGACCAAGAAGGGGACTACATTTCAGGAACAGATCTTTATTATCTCCTTGATCCATATGCAAATCTGATTGGGAGTAACACCAATTGAACCCTTTTTCAGGGTTTTTTCATAATTTTATTATTTTATTTTTATTGATTGTTATATCGAATTTTATTCTGAGTCAATTAAATATGTGTATCGTAATAACCTACTCATCTCATCTATGACTTTTTAAGCACTACGTATTTCATTGTGTGCTTTTCCCGGGCGAATTAGGTCCACCAAGTACTCTGATGCCCCCAGGTTTTATTGGATGACAAAGTACCAATTGAGACAGGGTATAAGCAAAAGGAAGAACTGACTAAGTACTGCCTCCCGGTTGCTATTCAGCTAAGTATTCACACACCTTTATTGAAGCATTCACACACCTATCTAGCTGTAAGAATAATAACAACAGCCAGAGGTCTACTAGGGCACAGAGACCACTCGGTGAATTTGCTGGAATCGGAATGACTGACTCGTCGAAATCACTTCTCGGGATAAACTCCCTCTGGGGTGGTGTCCAAACTGTCGAAGTGCACCTGTGGGACCTTCTTTTGGAGATGATGTCTTCCACCCAACTCTTACAACAACTGAGGGTCTCTCAGAAGTGATGGGCAGTTGGGCTAGGCCATCAGATGGTCATCCTTGTGGCTGTTTTCATTCTGAGCATAAAAGGGACAGGGAAATTGGGATGTGCTCTGCACTAGCTTAATCAAATGGCAATGTTAACTTCCAAAAAAGGCCCCAATTAATATCCTTTAATAAGACAATCAATGTTTACTGGATTTTGGGGGTGCACCCTGAGACAATAATATCATACAGAAGAAAAATTCTTCCATTTAAGCGAATGGATCTACATTTTTCCTGAAATTAGAAATACAGCACATTAATAATTTCCAAGCGATCAAAATAAATCAATCAATCCTATCACTACCACTATGGGTTTTATTAAATCTGATAACAGATTGTTAAACCATGCACCAATTGACCCCATCCAGGAGAAGGGATTACATCCCTCCTTGGATATGTCTTTTGCTTGTTTCTGTGATTCCTTTACTTTATTCATATGTGCACCTTACTAATTTGGGCCATCTCCTCATTGATAGCATGGATGGCACTTGTGGTCTCATTAATTATCCCATCCATAATATTTGCATATTTATTTAACTTTTTTGCTAATTCAATTCCCCAGCCTGTCCAGGCAGGGAACCACATCCAGGCTTTATTCTGCTGCAGTAAACAATTCTCTCTTGTATCTAGTCTCTCTAGGGTCTGTTTCTATCATATTGGTAAAAGAGATGTTTTCATGTTGTCTGATGGCTGGCATAACTCTTCCTATAGTGCAGTTCCCCCATGCTCCCATAGAAAGCCATGAGTAGGCCCTATTGCCACAAACATAATATAGCCCTTGATTTAGTACCCTAGGGATTATTTTACCATGGTTTCCCAACCAGCTCTGAAACCATACCATAATATTGTGCACTTGGGTCTTACAATCCCAATCATCCTCATCAATCTGGTTAGGACAGGCACACCTAGGGGCACAAAGAGCTTTCATATTTTCACACCAACATTGATTGTTACAGTTACCATTCTTCTTGTTACATGACGTTTCATTGTATTCCATGTTAAACACTAAGGCAGCATTTTTACAATTTGTTTCTCCAACTTAGGTAAGTTGACTAGGTGACATTTTAGTTTGGCCACGTGGTTAACGTACATAGGCCCTATACACATAGTGGGTGGAGAGATTATACTAGCAATTTCTAAATATATTCCTAGGTCTGAAAGAGCATTGTGAGTAGAATGATTTATGTCTATTTCAACATTATAGCTATAATCTGTGAGGTTAAGATCGTTCATTGATATAGGGATAATACTCAAAGGGATTCCTTTATTGTTTGCAGGAACATAACTACAGATCCAACAGTCAGTGGCGTTCAGCTCCTTAGCCATCTGCTGATATAAAAGCCATATAGAGTTCTTTTGTTTTTCTTCTTTCACCTGCACACACTGATATAAAGTACAAACAAGCAGGCAGAAAAACAAGCGTATCTCAACAGTCCATTCAGTTCTCTTCTCCCTGGGGGGCCTCACCCTTTTGGGACCAGTTTGCATCATTGACCTGAAAGTTAATTTTCTTACAGTGAGAAGCATGTTTTCCCAGTTAGGCTTCCCTTCTACCTTGGGAGTCAGAGTCACGTAAACATTAATCTGGTAGGAATAAGAATATTATATATTACCACATTAAGTTATTAATAATACCAGATTTATGTATGATTAATGTGATGGGTTTAACTGGTCATGGGGCGGGAACTCAGATGCAAACAACAGAAACCACATCTCAAGTCCTAGCCATCGCCCACTTCTTGAGCTGACCAATGATCCCCGGTGCACAGGATATGTCCCACCCCCCGAACCAATGGAAGAAGAGCACACAGTGTCTATTGTATTATGTTTTGATCTACTGTATAAAGAGCCAGCTGCATGCCAGGTCACTATCACAGACTCTGAAGGTCATCACCCTTGATGACTGAGGACCGAACCGGGAAGCGCAGGCGAAACCAAAAGTATGTACCATTGACTATAGCCATTATTCTTTTGTATTGTATTGCTTTGTGATTGTAACCCCCTTTCAGTAATAATATGTTGTGATGTCGGAAACCCAGCAGTTTAAATACAATCTGGTGTCGTGTTTTTTCTTTCCCCGCTAAGATTTAAAGTGTATTACTATCGCATGCATAGTTGTTAAGGGTTCACGGTGTATCTTTGGGTGTGTACGCGCTGCATGTACTTTGTACAGTCAGCGCGGCGTTTGTACGCAAAGTCCGTACACGGTACAGGACTTTGTACGCTAATGGTGTAATAGGTACGTAGGTTGTGGATTAAGTATAGCGGCCGCAGCGGCTTCATTTAAAGTGTATAAAATGTCTTTTTAAAGTGTTGCTTTAGTCCTGTACGTAAACCAGTGTTTACAATTGGGGGCTCATCCGATTTCCACATACTCACAGCCTAACAGGTCATAGCAGACTTAATCTATCAGCAAAAGGGTGGACAGAAAGTATCCTACGTAACCTTTTCGTGGTCGATGGATACACTGAAAACCCTACTTGTGTGCTGATTAGATGACTTCTGCTCTGTATGGTTTGCAGAGGTGCTGGTAGAACCCGTAAAACAACAGGAAAAAAGCTATGTAAAGATCTGTGAAATTTTTTTGGCGCCAAAAAGCGTACACAAAAGACACCCATACTTTGCATACCCTCTCACATTGTTGCCATAAGACTAAAACTTTAGTTTAAGCTGTATTGCCTCTGGGGTAAAGCTGCCTATATGAATGAATGAAAATTTTCTGTACAGAAAAACCAAAGTGTATTTGAGTGAGCGAACGTAGGAGTGAGTGGATTTGAACCCTGGAAATCAGGTCCCGTGGTACACCAAGTAAGTGGAGGCTTGGTGATGTGAGGCGGCTGACTCACGTTAATATAGATTGAAATACGATGTAGGGTAAAGAAAGTGTATGATTGCGCTTACACTGTACAAGGATGTGACAATCTGGGTATGAGGCTCTCATGGATTTCAAATGAAGAAAAACAATGAACCAGAGGGGAAACCCTTCAATAATAAAAGAAAAGAAAAGAACACAATAGTGCAAGTTTGCCAATATAAAGTGCAGTTCCCTTTAATGGTCTGTATATCAAACTCACAGACGTAGGTTTTTTGAAAGCATGTCAGAATGTGATGATTCGCAGTTATGAACAATAGATGAGAGTCGTACTTCTTCCTTGTGATAGGATGGGAAATACTAGAAGATAATAAAAAGTGCAATAGTGCAAAAACCTTATGTGCAAATAAGCAATTTTAATTAGCACCAAGATGCACTCACAAACATAGAATAAAAAGGGCTTGTAATAAAATGCTGGTAGATGGAGTCTATACTTATCAAGAGATAAGTCTCATGGAGGTCCCACAGAGTTCCGGATGCTCAAGAGGGTTCTCAGAGAAGCTCCTGGTCCAGTATGTCCAGATATAGCCACAGCTGCTTAATGCATTTCGAACCAACGGGTTCTTCCTCAGAAGCGTTTAGTGGCTAAGTGAATTGGAGGGCATATATATACCCCTGTTCATTAATCTGAAGTCGTCCTCAGGTGTGTGTTTAACTCACGTGTAATTGTAATTCACCCGCGACGGTACTGCGGGCAGGAAGTTGTAGCGTTGTTATGCACACCAGTGCCTGCAGGAAAGTACTGGTGTCAGAACTGTTATGCACTCCAGTGTCTGCAGGAATGTACTGGTGTTTGAACTGTTATGCAAAACAAATGGACTCACAGACAAACTGGGGAATATGACATAACGTACACAGAAGGTAATAGGGTAACAAAATACACACAAAGTGAACAGAGAAGCCCAGAGGCTAAGGAACTGGGTATCTCCCTTGTATTAGAACTGCACAGATGGAAAAAGCAAGATGTTGTGTTTTAATACATAGAGAACCCGAAATGCTGTTGCTAAGGGCAACAGCAAAACCCTAAAGGGTTACCAACGGGTGTGGCAGTAAACTCCTTGGTCAGAGATGGAATGATAGACACAAGGAGAGTCTCCACAATCCTATTTCTCACTTGCAGTGCACAGGTTTTAGCTTACTGCCACTAAACTGACCCCTGACACCTAGCACAGTGAGACAGGATTAGACAGGCAAGTCTTAGAATACAGCCGCAAACTTGCTAAGTTCACAGAGTAGTAACAGAACCCCAGCAAGCTAAACGACTGACTCCAGTCTTACTGCTAGGTCTGGATTGGCAGAGTGTAATACCAAATCCCCAGGCCTATTTGCAGTAAGCAACAAACAAATACAAAGCTACACAGTACTGGCTAACTTTCATGAACTGACTAACCAACAAAGATTCAGCAGCATCTGCTTACCCTGAAAAGAGGCCCTATAAAGCAGGTGCTGTCCACGCCCCACTCAGACCTCACAGACTGTGAGCACAAAAACCAGCACCAGATCCCCTGCCGTGCACAGAGCCTATAACCACTGCACAGCAAAAGACCCGAACCGGAGTATCAGCTGCGCTCAGGTTACTCCACTAGCACTTGTCTCCCGGTTGCCATGACGACGTGGCAGCACAGGGCAGGAGACCCTAACAGTACCCCCCCTCTGACGAGGGGTCAAACAACCCCTACCACCGGGTTTATCGGGGAACTGCGAGAAGAAAGAGCGTATCAGTCTGGGGGCATGAAGATCACAACTGCGCACCCACGACCGCTCCTCCGGGCCATACCCCTTCCAGTGCACCAAAAATGACAGCCGACCCCGAACCACCTTGGAGTCAAGAATCCTTTCAACAACAAACTCCCTCTGGCCACGTATCAGAAGAGGGGAAGGTCTTCCACTGGAAGAAGGATTACTAATCGCCCGTTTTAAAAGGGAACAATGAAATGTTTTATTGATACCCAAAGAACGGGGCAGATCTAACTGAAATGCCACCGGATTGATAACCCTGGTGATCTTATAAGGACCGATGAACCGGGGCCCTAACTTATGAGATGGCTGTCTCAACTTCAAATTCTTGGTAGACAACCAGACGAAGTCTCCTAATTTGAAGCTGCAGGGTCTTTTCCGCTTATCAAAAACCCTTTTGGTCACTAATGACACAGACACAAGGGCTTTCTTCACTTTCCGCCAAATACCTCTAAGGACCGAAACCACAGAGGAACCACCAGGCGTGGAGTCCAGGGGGTCAAAAGAATTGGCCTTAGGATGATGCCCATACACACAAAGGAAGGGAGAGATCCCTGTAGCAGAGTGAGCCGCGTTGTTATAGGCAAACTCCGCCATGGACAGATGAGCAACCCAGTCAGTCTGACACTTGGAGACATAACACCTGAGGAACTGCTCCAAGGACTGGTTCACCCTTTCAGTCTGCCCATTAGACTGCGGATGGTAGCCTGACGACAAGCTGACAGAAATCTGGAGATCGGAACAAAATGCCCTCCAGAATTTGGCCACAAACTGGGATCCGCGGTCAGAGACCACATCAAGTGGCAACCCGTGGAGACGCACAACATGCAGCATAAATAATTCAGACAGGCGTCTGGCTGATGGCAGCCCAACCAGTGGAACGAAGTGCGCCATCTTCGAAAACCTGTCAACGACAACCCAGATGGCTGTCATCCCCGAGGATTTGGGCAAGTCCACCACAAAATCCATTGAAATGTGGGTCCATGGCTTAGATGGGATAGAGAGTGGATGTAATGGGCCAACAGGAACCCCTCTAGGAGTCTTATTTCGGGCACAGATGTCACATGCCCGAACCCACTGATCCACATCCTTAGCCACCGAGGGCCACCACACCGCCCTAGATAGCAACTCCCGAGTTCTGGCAATACCCGGGTGACCTGCCGACTTCTTGGCATGGAATTCCAGGAACACTCGCTGTCTTAACCTAGGAGGCACAAACAAAAGACCTACCGGAAGGTCTGGAGGAGCCTGCTCCTGTGCTCTAAGGACTAATGATAAGAGGTCCTGGGTAATGCCCACTTTAATACATGATGGGGAAACAATGGGCAACGGCTCCTCGGTGGTCTCCTGGATTGGAGCAAAACTCCGCGAGAGCGCATCAGCCTTGATGTTTTTTGACCCAGGGCGATATGTTATCAAAAAATTAAAGCGAGCAAAAAACAAAGCCCATCGTGCCTGCCTGGCATTGAGACGCTTCGCTGACTCTAAATATGCCAGATTCTTATGGTCAGTGAGAATTGAGACCACAAACTTAGCCCCCTCAAGCCAGTGTCTCCACTCCTCGAGTGCATCCTTAATAGCCAACAATTCCCGGTTACCCACGTCATAATTCATCTCGGCAGGCGAAAATTTACGGGAAAAGTAAGCACAGGGATGAAGGCGATTATCAGACACTCCCATCTGAGAAAGCACTGCCCCAATACCCATCTCAGAGGCATCCACCTCCACCACAAAAGGACGCTCTGGATCTGGGTGTCGCAGCACCTTGGCCGAAACAAATGCCCTTTTGAGACGGGCAAAAGCCGCTTTAGCCTCACAAGACCAGTGAGCAACATCCGCCCCTTTCTTAGTGAGTGCCACCAAGGGCGCCACTATAGACGAAAATCCAGCGATAAATCGTCTATAAAAATTCGCAAAGCCCAGGAAACGCTGAAGCGCCTTCAAACTAGTGGGCTGCACCCAATCCAGGACTGCCTGTACCTTGGAACCCTCCATTTGGAAACCTTCTGGGGAGATAATATATCCTAGAAATGCGATTTGCTGAACTTCAAATTCGCACTTCTCCAGCTTCGCCCCAAGCCGGTGGTCTCTGAGTTTCTGGAGGACTAAGCGTACATGCTTCCGATGTTCCTCCAGGGAATGGGAGAAGATTAGGATGTCATCTAAGTATACAACTAAGAATCTATCCAAATATTCCCTGAGCACATCATTCATGAAATCCTGGAAGACTGCCGGGGCATTACAGAGCCCAAAAGGCATCACCAAATATTCATAATGCCCTGAGTGGGTATTAAAGGCAGTCTTCCATTCATCCCCCTCTCTTATTCGGATTAGATTGTACGCACCGCGTAGGTCAATCTTAGAAAAAATGGTGGCAGTACGAAGCTGGTCAAACAAGACCGAAATGAGAGGCAGTGGGTATGAGTTTTTAATCGTGATACGGTTCAATTCCCTGAAGTCGATGCAGGGTCGCAACGAACCGTCCTTTTTACCCACGAAGAAGAACCCCGACCCAACTGGAGACTGTGAAGGTCTGATAAATCCCTTAGCCAAGTTCTCCTGAATGTACTCTGCCATAGCCTGAGTCTCAGGACGTGACAGGGAGTACAACCTGCTCTTGGGAAGCTTAGCATTTGGCAACAAATCAATGGCACAGTCATAGGGGCGATGGGGAGGTAGTACCTCTGCAACTTTTTTGGAGAACACGTCCGCAAAATCTGCATAACACCCTGGCAATCCTGGCAAACTTAGCTGCGAGAGCCTGACTGGAAGGCTCAAGCAACTCCTGAAACAATCAGTACCCCAACTAAGAATCTCCCCAGAGACCCAGTCAAATTGAGGATTGTGGGCCCTTAACCAGGGTAACCCCAACACCAATGGGGCAAAAGTACAGACAGTCACATAAAAGGACAATTTTTCAGAGTGTGTGGCTCCAATAAACAAAGAAATCTGGCTAGTGCAAGAGGTAATTTTACCTTGGGATAATGGTTCCCCGTTTAACCCACAAATCTCAATTTCCGATGCCAAGGGTACTAAGGGAACAGAGTGTTTCAGGGCGAATTGGCGGTCCATAAAAACCCCGTCGGCCCCACTGTCCACAAAGGCCTCAGTCTTGACAGTTTGACCGAGGATCTTCAAGGTCACCGGAATGATAAAAGTCTTCTTGGGAAATTCTGACTTCTGGCCTGACAGGATATTTCCCATCACCCTCAGGCCCTGAAGTTTTCCGGCTTTTCTGGGCATGATACTACCACATGACCTTTATTCCCACAGTACAAACACAACCCCTGCTGTCTCCTCCGCGTCTTCTCACGCGAGGAGAGGCGGGTAGCCCCAATCTGCATAGGCTCCTCAGAAAATTCCTCAGAGTCTGAGGTTCCCTTGGGAAGGAAGGAAATCTCAGTCTCCCTTTCAAGCCTACGCTCTCTCAGCCGTCTATCCACCCGGATGGATAACTGCATGAGCTGATCCAAGCTATCAGGCAAGGGATATTGTACCAGTTGGTCCTTTATCTGGTTAGAAAGACCTCTTCGGTACTGGTGTCTCAGGGCTGGGTCATTCCACTGGGTATCATGGGCCAACCTCCGAAACTCCGTACAGTAAACCTCAACTGGCCTTCGCCCTTGCTTAAGGATCGAAATCTGAGCCTCGGCTGAGGCCGTCTTGTCAGGGTCATCATACAACATGCCCAGTGCCGTAAAAAAAGCATCAACACTTTTAAGCGACGGACAGTCAGGCTGCAACCCATATGCCCAGACCTGTGGGTCTCCTTGTAGCAAGGAAATCACTATGCCCACCCGCTGAATCTCCGACCCAGAAGACTGAGGCCTAAGCCGGAAGTATAGCTTGCAGCTCTCCTTGAAACAAAAGAACTGCGAGCGATCTCCAGAAAAACGATCCGGGAGATTTACTTTCGGCTCCTTAACCCCTGCAGGTGCTGCTGCTGCGGAAGCTCCACCAGCAGCCTGGGAGGTGTGCATTTTAATGGACAAATCATTAAATTGTCGAGTCAGGACCTGCACCTGATCGACCACCTGTTGCAACGTATTTTGAGGGGTATGCTCCATATTCCCACAAAATTTCAACAGGAGTATTAGGCTGCTGAATATGTTATGCACACCAGTGCCTGCAGGAAAGTACTGGTGTCAGAACTGTTATGCACTCCAGTGTCTGCAGGAATGTACTGGTGTTTGAACTGTTATGCAAAACAAATGGACTCACAGACAAACTGGGGAATATGACATAACGTACACAGAAGGTAATAGGGTAACAAAATACACACAAAGTGAACAGAGAAGCCCAGAGGCTAAGGAACTGGGTATCTCCCTTGTATTAGAACTGCACAGATGGAAAAAGCAAGATGTTGTGTTTTAATACATAGAGAACCCGAAATGCTGTTGCTAAGGGCAACAGCAAAACCCTAAAGGGTTACCAACGGGTGTGGCAGTAAACTCCTTGGTCAGAGATGGAATGATAGACACAAGGAGAGTCTCCACAATCCTATTTCTCACTTGCAGTGCACAGGTTTTAGCTTACTGCCACTAAACTGACCCCTGACACCTAGCACAGTGAGACAGGATTAGACAGGCAAGTCTTAGAATACAGCCGCAAACTTGCTAAGTTCACAGAGTAGTAACAGAACCCCAGCAAGCTAAACGACTGACTCCAGTCTTACTGCTAGGTCTGGATTGGCAGAGTGTAATACCAAATCCCCAGGCCTATTTGCAGTAAGCAACAAACAAATACAAAGCTACACAGTACTGGCTAACTTTCATGAACTGACTAACCAACAAAGATTCAGCAGCATCTGCTTACCCTGAAAAGAGGCCCTATAAAGCAGGTGCTGTCCACGCCCCACTCAGACCTCACAGACTGTGAGCACAAAAACCAGCACCAGATCCCCTGCCGTGCACAGAGCCTATAACCACTGCACAGCAAAAGACCCGAACCGGAGTATCAGCTGCGCTCAGGTTACTCCACTAGCACTTGTCTCCCGGTTGCCATGACGACGTGGCAGCACAGGGCAGGAGACCCTAACAAGCGTGCGTTCCACGGCAAACAGGAAGCGGTGGCGTGCGTTCCACAGCACGGCACGTAACCTCCCGTCCCGGAAGTCGAGGCTGGTAACATAGCGAATTGAGGGCTGCGGGGAGAGATGACGTTATGCGTTCCAGCACACGGCACAAGATTTCTTATATGTCCCGCTACACACTTTGGCTAATATAGCCATACATTCAAAACGAGTCCAAACATCCTGCAATATGGGTTCCACAATACAGGGTGTATTCCAAAATAACGTTGAGGACAGGGGCGGATCCAGAAAAAAATTACAGGGGGGGCACCATAAGGGGCGTGGCTTCATTGGAATGGGTGTGGCTTCGTTGGAATGGGCGTGGTATTGCAGGAAAAGACTACCTTATACCCCAGTTTTGCAACCTGCACGCCCAGACGTTGGCCACCACAGGAAAGAAAAATAATCCTGATTCATGCCCCTTACATTATTTGTCATTTTTCCTCCTTATAGTAATGCCCAGTATACATTATTCCACATACTGCAATGGCCCTTAGACATTATTCCACACACAATAATGCACATGACACAATATGCACACACTGTAATGCCCCAGACACATTATGCCACACACCGTAATGCCTGTGACACATTATGACAGGAATCGCAATGCCCGTTATACATTATGCTACACACTGCACTGCCCCTGATACATTATAGCACATACAATGTCTGTGACACATTATGCCACACACTGCAATGACCTTGAGACATTATACCACAATGCCCGTGATATAGTATACCATACACCGTAATGCCTGTGACACATACCGCAATGCCCGTTATACCCTATGCCACACACCGCAATGCCCGTTATATATTATGCCACACTGCAATGACCCTGAGACATTATACCACATACCACAATGCCCGTGATATAGTATACCACACACCGTAATGCCTGACACATTATGACACACACCGCAATGTCCGTGATACATTATGCCACACACTGCAATGACCCTGAGACATTATACCACATATCACAATGCCAGCGATATAGTATACCATACACCGTAATGCCTGTGACACATTATGACACACACCGCAATGTCCGTGATACATTATGCCACACACCGTAATGCCAATTACACATTAAGTCCTACAGTAAGGCTTCTAATTACTTTTCAAATACCTGCTCGTTGCCAGGGGTTTCATGCTCTTGGTTCCATGCACGGTGCCAGGGGTTTTCATGCTCAGGGTGTCATGCTCGTTGCCAGGGGTTTCATGCACTGGGTGTCATGCTCATTGCCAGGGGTTTCATGCACTGGGTGTCATGCTCGTTGCCAGGGGTTTCATGCACTGGGTGTCATGCTCGTTGCCAGGGGTTTCATGCACTGGGTGTCATGCTCGTTGCTAGGAGGTAGTCCTTGTTGCTAGGGCTGTGCTCCCAGTGCCACATATGTCCCCAGTGCCAGATATTCCCCCACGGTGCCAGGTACTCACATGCCCCCAGTGCCAAATATAGCCCCCCCCCATGTGCCAGGTACACATATACCCCCAGTGCCAGATATTCCCCGACAGTGCCACATATGCCCCCAGTGCCAGATATCGCCCCCCCCAGTGCTATATATGCCCCCAGTGCCACATATGCCCCAGTGCCAGATATTCCCCCCCCAGTGCCACATATGCCCCCAGTGCCACATATGCCCCCAGTGCCAGATATTCCCCCCCCAGTGCCATATATGCCCCCAGTGCCATATATGTCCCCAGTGCCAGATATTCCCCCCCCCAGTGCCATATATGCCCCCAGTGCCAAATATGCCCCCAGTGCCAGATATTCCCTCCCCAGTGCCATATATGTCCCCAGTGCCAGATATTCTCCCCCCCCCCCCCTCCCTGCCAAATATGCCCCCAGTGCCAGATATTCCCCCCAGTGCGTCCCCCCCCCTTCCTCCGCCGCCGCCGCTGCTCCCCCCGCTCCCCTGCTGTTAGGAGGGACACGGAGGGCACAGCACAGTGCACGCCTCCCTGTGTCCCTCCTGTGTCTCCGGCGGATTTTGAAATGAAGTGGTTTTTAACCTAGATCTTATTTCTCAGCTGTAAATATAAAAAGAGTATTTCACCTTTTTTTCAAATTCTTTGCTGCTAATCATATGTTTTTTAATGTAATATTTTTTTGCTGCTAATCATTTATTATTTTATTCTTTTTTGGGTATTACTTTCTTGTTCTTTGGAGAGACATGAACTTCATCCTCAACGTTATTTTGGAATACACCCTGTATTGTGGAACCCATATTGCAGGATGTTTGGACTCGTTTTGAATGTATGGCTATATTAGCCAAAGTGTGTAGCGGGACATATAAGAAATCTTGTGCCGTGTGCTGGAACGCATAACGTCATCTCTCCCCGCAACCCTCAATTCGCTATGTTACCAGCCTCGACTTCCGGTACGGGAGGTTACGTGCCGTGCTGTGGAACGCACGCCACCGCTTCCTGTTCGCCGTGGAACGCACGCTACAGCTTCCTGCCCGCAGTACCGTCGCGGGTGAATTACAATTACACGTGAGTTAAACACACACCTGAGGACGACTTCAGATTAATGAACAGGGGTATATATATGCCCTCCAATTCACTTAGCCACTAAACGCTTCTGAGGAAGAACCCGTTGGTTCGAAATGCATTAAGCAGCTGTGGCTATATCTGGACATACTGGACCTGGAGCTTCTCTGAGAACCCCCTTGAGCATCCGGAACTCTGTGGGACCTCCATGAGACTTATCTCTTGATAAGTATAGACTCCATCTACCAGCATTTTATTACAAGCCCTTTTTATTCTATGTTTGTGAGTGCATCTTGGTGCTAATTAAAATTGCTTATTTGCACATAAGGTTTTTGCACTATTGCACTTTTTATTATCTTCTAGTATTTCCCATCCTATCACAAGGAAGAAGTACGACTCTCATCTATTGTTCATAACTGCGAATCATCACATTCTGACATGCTTTCAAAAAACCTACGTCTGTGAGTTTGATATACAGACCATTAAAGGGAACTGCACTTTATATAGGCATACTTGCACTATTGTGTTCTTTTCTTTTCTTTTATTATTGAAGGGTTTCCCCTCTGGTTCATTGTTTTTCTTCATTTGAAATCCATGAGAGCCTCATACCCAGATTGTCACATCCTTGTACAGTGTAAGCGCAATCATACACTTTCTTTACCCTACATTGTAATCTGTTGAAAATTCTGTGATTTTTTCGCTAAGTGTATGTGCTGCTAATTCTACAGTGTACTCTGCGCAGTCATCACAACATCTATATTCCATAGATTGAAATACGCAAATCGTGAGGAGATTTGCAGAGGAGCGTAATAGGGAATTGTGCATTGTGTAGTATTGAAGTAAAAAGGTTTTTGTTACGCTCCGAGCTGAGGGTCGCAATTTGTACATCGACCCGTGGTTGTACGGCAGATAGGTAACAAGTACCTATACGCTGTGCGATTGGACCGCGCATTTGTGGGTGCGATATATAGCGCAACTTGATACCCCTTTTACGAGCTTTTTGCATAGAATCGCGGTATCATTAGCGCTGTATAGAGCATACGCAAGCGTGATTTGTGTATAAGTGTATAGGGAGTTTTCGCTGGTCTCTCTCAGGAAAATCTCCAGCGGTGTATATTTACTGGAAAACGTAAGTTACTCCTAACACTTCCAGTAAATAGAAACCAATAGGGCCTCACTGGGTACGCGGTGTTCACTATTGGAGTGAGTCGTGGTACTCAGCGGAGAAGGAGCGAGTGAAAGTGCTAGGTGTCTTTCACCGTCTATCTGCAGTGTGCATTGGGGATTGCATTTATTGGCAAAAAGTCCGCAATGGGATCCAATTGCACAAGCAGTGGGCGTTTAGTAGCTAGGGTTCAGGCTGAAGTAGTGGGACCAAAAAGGTCACAATTGCGACCGAGAGGGTCAGCAAGGTGTATTATGTGTGAAAAGTATAGTTCACACACGGAGTCTTTTGGCAATGAATGGTTACATATGACTGACAAAGATAGGGTACCATTCCCTAAGGTGGGCAGCTTTGAACCCGAGGTACTGCAGAATGTAAGCAGTAAAATATGTCTTCTTAAATCCAGAAAACAAAGGATTAGACATAACGATTGTTTAAATTTATGGCAGCAAGAGGGGGAGATGCAAAGGGAACAAACTCATAAAGCAGGTTCCAAACCTAGCAGGAATGGAGACACAAACTCACCATTACCGACACAGTTCGAAGGGAATAAGATGGCTACAATCAATGGTACATCTGTAAATGATAGTAATATGCAAGAGCAATGTATTAACCCTAACCTTTGCAAGTTGTATCCTGTTTTGAAGTCTTTTCAAGGTCATAGGTCACAGAAAGATGAAGGATCCAGCCAAATCACAGCTCTCGTTCAGGCAGTCGTTTTGCAGGAAACTCAGGTGGGGCCTGTCCACCCAGTTAGAGCAGTACCAGTGTTCCCCACTGAAAGAACTGGTGAGGTCACAGCTACCGGTAAGTGTGAGACGGGTCATTGCACAGAGACAACAACACCCTACAGTAAACAGATTAGAAACGGAATGGTAGGATTACATCCTGTCTTGGAAATAGTAACTCCCAATGGGGGAACCGATAGTCAGGGAGTAATCCTCACCAGGAATAATGCAATGTATTGCCCGTGGTTCAGAGCTGAGCTGCGGTCAATAATTTCAGAATTCCCCGATCCCCGGGAGTATTTAGCCAGATGTCAAAAGTTTATCAGAGATCTGGGTAATGCTTATGAACCAGCTAATAAAGATTGCCGGATACTTTTAAAAGCGTGCCTACCCCCTAATATTGACACCCAAAAATGTATCACTGATTGTAGGTTAGAGTCGGACAGTCCTATGACTGATGGAAAAAATCAGGAAAATATAGAACAAATTAATAGGCAACTAGAGTTGTGTTTCCCCATTACTGTTAAGTGGAGAAGAATCTTCTCCATAAAACAGAGGGAAAATGAAATGGCATCTGAATATTTCCATCGGGCCCTGCAAATAATGGATAGATACATTGGGGTATCAGATACAGGGAACGATGCGAATTACAGGGAGATGGCTGTCTCTGTGCTAATGGACGGACTCAATAAGGCAGTTAGGGACAGGGTACAAGCATCTTTGCCTAATTGGAGAGGGGCCACAGTAGCTTGTCTTAGAGCGTGCGTAATTGAACATCATAAGAATATTGCTAGGCGTAGAAAACAACAGGAGGAGAAGCTGATGACAATAAGTTTACAGGCTCTTGCAGCAAAGTCTCATCAACCTAATCCCCAAAACCCGGATAGTAAGAAAAGACCTAGGATATGTTACACTTGTAGGAAGGAAGGGCATTTTGCCAGAGATTGTAGATATAGTAGAACACATAGTCAATACAGACCCCTAGACAGAGAGACATATAGTAAGGAATCACGAGCCATATAGAAAACACAGATTCGGTTAATGGGAAGAACAGAATAAATGCAACTTTACCCTTTTGACAGAACTTGCTGGGGTTAAGATGGGGCCTCTAAACTTTTGCTTCTTTCTCTAGCAGAAATGGTCCCTGATTAACATAACAGGAGTTTTGTTAGAGATGATATACATATACTGTGCTCCCGCCCAGGAAGCACAAAGTATGTTGGATACCCACGAAGACTAATGTTGCATTTCACTGTTCTAGATGCATGTCCATCATAGGTAGAGAAAATTATCTCACAGATACCGGGTTCCCTATGAACTTAGGATGGACAGGACACTGGATTGATGGCTGGGATAGTCCCAGTAGAGATAAGACACACAGAATTTTTTTTTTAGGGGTATAGACAGTAGAGAATCACTTCCCCATAGTGCACAATCCAGTAGTCAAATGTTATAAAATCCTCTTTGCCTCTACAAACTTATCTGTTACTAACATCTATGTGATTTTCCTTCAAAGTTTCCGCCTCATTTCTTACATTCACCGACAGGAGGGTACAATACATGGACCCGATCACAGTTCAAACGCCACATGCCTAATTGGTCCTTCAGAGCTCTGCCCAAATCCGGTATATCTCACCAGCATAAGGACATAAGGACACCAGTTTTAATGCAGTGTGCCTGGTCATGCACAAAGGGTGGAGAATTAAAATACTGGTGAAGGGAGACTGTGTACAGACACCGATATGCGTGATGGTGTGACAGCCTGTTGGTGAATGCCAAACCTGACATTTTCTTTTTTTTATTTACTATTTTTTTCCTCTCTCTCCTCTCATCCAGAGACGGTTTAATTCACACAACTGATAACACACAATAGTAAATTAAAATGAAAAATTTGTGTTCCCTACAGGAAGAGGCAGTCTGGAGGACAAAGGGGTATGGCCAGGAGTTCTCAGGACTGTGGGCAGGTGGACATGGTAAGCCAGTAGCCCCCAGAGCATATCTTCCAAGTCTAGCTGAGGTGGCACATGGTCTGACTCATCTAGGCAAAGAGGGTATGTGCAGGCTGATGAGAGCCTACTGGTGTGCGCCAGGATTCTCTTCTCATGCAGGTAAGAGAGACATGTTTTACTTGCTTGAGGAAGAATATTGGAAAGACAATACCAACAGAGCCATCCCATATCCCTCCTACAGACGGACCTTTTCAGGTAATACAAATCGACTTCATACAGTTACCACCCTGTAGGAATTTGAAATATGTGTTAGTTTGTATTGATGTATTTTCCAACTGGGTAGAAGCATTCCCTGCTGCCACAAATACTGCTACGTTCACTGCAAAGAAAATTGTGCAGGAATTTGTGTGTAGATATGGTATCCCTAGAATAATTGAAAGTGACAGGGGTACCCATTTTACAGGTGAAGTCTTTCAGGTCATGTGCAAACTGATGGGAATTAATACCAAGCTGCATACTCCGTACCGTCCACAGGCAAGTACAAAGGTAGAGAGAGTGAACAGCACTATTAAGAACAAGCTGGGCAAATTAATGGCTGAAACTGGATTGCTATGGCCCGAAGCTTTGCCACTAGTGTTGTACAGCATCAGAACCACTCCCAGGTCTCCCCTTAACTTATCACCATTTGAAATTCTTTTTGGTCGACAACCTCATGTAATGATAGACCCCAGGATGATTTGAAATGTAATAATGAAGTGACTGTGAAATATGTGGTTGGGATGAGCCAGCAGCTGAGAAATCAACAAAGAAATTTAAAGCTGGTGATCCCTGACCTACCGAACAGTAATTGTCATGACATTGAGCCTGGGGATTATGTGATGATTCGAAATTTCTTACGCTCAGGTTGCCTCATAGACAGGTGGGAAGGACCATACCAAGTCTTGTTAACCAGCACGACAGCATTGAAGGTCGCCGAAAGAGAGACTTGGGTCCACTCGTCCCACTGCAAGAAGGTCGCTGACCCAGAGAGAACTCGTGACAAAGAGCAGAGTATAGAGAATCTCGTATCACTGGAGTGTTTGTTCCGGGAAAGTTGAGAGGCAGGACTGTTGAAGGGCATCTGAGCACAGAGAGTAACAAGATCTAGAACGGTTGTCGCACCATTTTCTTTTTTCACCTCCCCCTGCATTTTCCTTTCTTTTCTCCTTCTTATTTTCCTCCTTTCCCCTAACGAAATGGATCGATCACAAGAGACTGCGTTTTGGGTTCTGTTAGTAATTCTGGTTTTGGCGAGGGTCCCAGAGAGGTCGAGCAGGGATCTGGAATGGGTTCTGATGGCGAGTATGAATTTGTAGGATATCAGTAGCAGCACATCACTTTAGTAAAGGCTGGCATCAGTAAGCGCTCTGGTAGTCAGGGAGCTCGGAGGCACTGTGAGGGGTTATTGTCTGATGAATATTGTATTTGTAGGAATTGTGAGAATATAGTAGAAGATGGGTGCATCCAGAGATGTCAGTCCAACCTTAATATCGACATGGACCGCCATCCGTTGAGTGGTTACCACTCACTAGTGGGTAAGGTCTTAAACCAGACAGAATGCTGGGTGTGCTCACAAGTACCTCAAGGTCAGAGTAAGTCAGGATTAGTACCATACCCTTCAGCAATAGATGAGGTACTCGATTTGCGGGGTGGGAGACCGGTGGACAAGAAATTCAATATCTTTAGGCCCCCTAGTTTGAAGCTCCACCAGTATCATGTAGACAGGTCCTTATTGTGTTTTAATATTTCCAATTACCTAAAACCGGGAAATTGGGAAGTGACGTGGAATAACCAGACAATGACCTTTTCATACAGAGCTGATAGGATACCCATAGACTCTGAACTTGTACGCCAAATAGCCAACAGTGGGAGGTATTTTCGGTATAGGTATACTCGTGGAAGCAAGACCATGTGGGTTGGAAAAGTATCGTCAGGGTATTGTACTCATATCATCCAGCCCGATACTTGTACTGAGCAGATGGGAGAACTAGAGATTGGTTTCTTTACTTGGAAAATTTGTAATATGGTGATATTATATTTTGTCCCCTATGTTCTCCCAGATGATGCCTATTTCATATGTGGGAGGAAGGCGTACAAGTGGCTTGCCCCGAGCTCAGAGGGATTGCATTATATTGGGAGAGTACTACCAGAGGTCATGACCATAACCCATGATAAAATGAAAAACGTTCACCGCAGTGCTCAGGCTCCTTATACTCATACTCACTATGAACACATCATCAAAAGACACCTCATAGATAGGACAGAGCACGCAGCCTCTGATTTGATCCACAAATTCACCGGGATTCAGTTCCTTCTCGCATTAGACATTACCCGTACTGCCAGAGGAACTATAAATTATAGGTATATCCATGCGCTAGCGAACTTGATAGATAATATCACTGAGATGTATAACGACATCTTCAGGTATACGGGAAGGGAGTTACAAGCTTACAAGAAGGAACTGATTCAGCACAGAATGGTCCTTAATTATGTCACAGCCGTGACAGGTGGGTACTGTGTTACCCTGGCAACTCAATATGGTGTGAAGTGCTGTACTTATATTACAAACAGCACTGATGATCCCACGGAGATCATCGATCAGAAGATGGACGAGATCTTGCAGTTGAAGTGGGAGTTCAGGAGGAAGCACAACCTTACCTTAGCGACTGTGAGTAATGACCTGACCGGCTGGGTCTCACGGTTGAACCCACGCAAATGGTTCTCAGGTTTAGGAGAGTGGGCTCAAAATTTCATTATGTGTGGGGAAGTTTCTCCTTTGTATCCTGGGAGTCATCATAATTATTGGTTTGATATTTAGGTGTGTTCAAATTCTAACGTGGTGCAAGCACGGCACAAATTTGATGAGTCTAAGGAGCGAGGGCGCTGTTATAGCAGCAGATTTAATTTATGACCCATCCATAGAGACAGTGTTATGATAAGGATTGCAAATGAATTTCATGCCCTGTTTCTTTCACCCGTTTTTCTTTGTCTCCCCCTCTGCCCAGATACATCCAACTGGAAAAGACGTCAGCTCTACCCAAAATGTTTATGTGAATGTATTTTTATATATGTGTCTTATCTTCATCTCTGCAACCTCCAGCTAATGGCACACATAGTCGGCAGGTGATATCCACATATACTAGCACTCACATATGTTTCCCCCTCCTTGTATCATCAACTAAATGTGCACCCCATTTGTTGGAACAAGAAGCCGAAAAGAGCTCGGTAGTGTTTGTTGGCCCATTTACAGACCCCTAATACGGGATGAGAAGGATTTAATGTATACTTCGCAATACCTCGAAGCTTATCTAGAACATATACGGCACGATGATACATGCCCCTCAGACATGGATTCATACATACATGCTTTTTACTATCCCACTAGGTCATACATTTCCCACCTACAACTCTTCCCCGATCATCCAAGCTTTTGTATATATTGTATAGGTAATATTTTATTTCCTGTTTATTGATTAGTTAGTGGCAGTTATTGATGACTGCCAAAGGGTGGACTGTCGAAGTCAGAAAATATTACAACACACATATTATGTACAAACACCACATAGATGGCCTCCGTGTGCGTACGTATTCGGCTGTGCGTGCACATATTCACAAATTGCGTATGGTCGCTCCCGCGGTCCTGCGCATTAGAGCGTGGTATGAGTAATTACAGTGGAATTTGTACTTGCATGGAAAAGCCACAAAGACATATCATAAATCTAATCTTTATATTGCATAAATCTCACACTGTCTGCTTCCTCTTCTAAATAGCATGAAGATCGGTCACACATAAATTAAACTCCCAGAGACTAAAATACAATGGCCTTATTTACACTAAGCTTTGAAATTCTATGAAGAAGGCAAACACCTTTGTTTACTAGGGTAGCCGAGTTTCTATTGAAAGCAGTAAGAACTGGATTGTCATTGTCTTACCTGAAGACAAAACAAATAAAGAGACAATACCCAGAAACCCAGGCTGAGAGAAACTCAATTAGCAATAGCTAACAAAAATACAAACCAGACATTCAAACTCTTGGAGATGTATGTGTTTGTATATATATATATATATATATATATATATATATAATTCCTAACAAATTGTAATAGCAGGAGTATGTGTGTGTATGTATATGTATATATATATATATATATATATGAGTATATGGATATATGTGGATATATGTATATCTTGAACATGGAAATAGATAATCATATCATGTGTGGGATCATATTGTTCAGAGTCACGTAAACATTAATCTGGTGGGAATAAGATTATTATATATTACCACATTAAATTATTAATAATACCAGATGTATGTATGATTAATGTGATAGTTTTAACTGGTCATGGGGTGGGAACTCAGATGCAAACAACAGAAACCACATCTCAAGTCCTAGCCATCGCTCACTTCTTGAGCTGACCAATGATCTCCGGTGCACAGGATATGTCCCACCCCCGAACCAATGGAAGAAGAGCACACAGTGTCTATTGTATTATGTTTTGATCTACTGTATAAAGAGCCAGCTGCATGCCAGGTCACTATCACAGACTCTGAATGTCATCACCCTTGATGACTGAGGACCGGACCGGGAAGCGCAGGCGAAACCAAAAGTATGTACCATTGACTGTAGCCATTATTCTTTTGTATTGTATTGCTTTGTGATTGTAACCCCCTTTCAGTAATAATATGTTGTGGTGTCGGAACCCAGCAGTTTAAATACAATCTGGTGTCATGTTTTTCCTTTCCCTGCTAAGGTTTAAAGTGTATTACTATCGCATGCATAGTTGTTAAGGGTTCACGGTGTATCTTTGGGTGTGTACACGCTGCGTGTACTTTGTACAGTCAGCGCGGCGTTTGTAAGCAAAGTCCGTACACGGTACGGGACTCTGTACGCTAATGGTATAATAGGTACGTAGGTTGTGGATTAAGTATAGCGGCCGCAGCGGCTTCATTTAAAGTGTATAAAATGTCTTTTTAAAGTGTTGCTTTAGTCCTGTACGTAAACCAGCGTTTACAGTGTCAAGTACCATCACCCTCTGGACCTTTTTCTCCTGCACCTCCTGTATATTTCTCTGGATTGAGCTGGCTAGACTCATTAGTGCCGGGACTGATTTGTCACGCCAGTTGGCATGGGCCGAAACCAGCTTATCATGTATCTCCTTATTAAGTCCAGAGACTAATGTGGCAGTCAGCATCTTTCCCATGCCTTGGTCTTCTAAATCTCCTCCTGTTTCTTCTACTGCCACTCTAAATCTCTCAAAATAATCCTCCACTGGTTCTTTAACATCTTGCTGAATATTTGTCACTTTGACCCAGTCCCTTATGTGTACAACATATCCTAATGCCCTCTGAGTGGTGTTCTGTCATTCTAATGGGTCCGATGGTAGGGTGAGTTTGGTACAAATAGCAGCAGTATCGATCTGACCAGCTACTGATTTTATTATCTGTAGCAGGTCTCTCCATGTGGGACTGTAACTGACCGCAATATTATGCAATTCATTTGCAAACCCATATGGATTGTTCTGTGGCTTAGGGATAGATGAAAGGAATCCTCTCATCTCCCCAGGTGTCCACGGGACATGTTGTGTAACTCTCTGATCCGCCTGTCCATTTGTACCAGGAATAAATTGCTCTCTAACCGGATAGGCTGAGGCTTGAGGCAAGCAATATTCCTCAGCCATTTCATCTATCTCACCTTGGGATATTTTGGTAGTGATGAGAAGCTCACCTTCCACTCCACACAAAACCCTTCCTCCCCTAGGATCAGATATATTTTGCCAAGAGGTGTGGGTAGAGTGAGGAGGTGTGTACTCCGGGCATTAGCTTGGACCTGAGGCTCCACATACCTCGCTGGTGGGGGAGCACTTGTGGAGATGCCAGGGTTTATTGTGGCTGTCAGGTCTGTAGTGGGGTACATTACCTTGAAGCTAGGGGGCTGCTCTGGTTTTGTCTCATATTTTGGAGTCCCCTGGGTACTTAAGTGAGAGGTCTCATGGCTGACTGCAGTGGGTTCTATTACAGATATTGCAAGTTGTTCTATCTCCTCCCCCTCTTCCTCATCTGACTGAACCTCCCCGCTTTGCTGATTTGCTCTTACTGTTCTTGTTTCTAATGTAAAAATATCTTGAGCTTTTTGCTTTCGGTTATAAGATTCTATTGTCCACCTACTCCAAGCTGCCTGTTCATTTGGCTCTGTTAATTTTGTTTTATAATTTTCGGCACCAAATTGTTGTGGATAAAAAACAGCGTGAACAGCTGTGATCAAATTAGTGTTTTATATTGATAATGGCAGAGCAAGATTACAATAAAGTGACAGTCAGCATGCACTTACAAGTAAATTTCAAGAGCACTCAGTCTGCCCAGAACATGACAGACAAAGGCCATTAATATTGCATATTACAAAAATTCTCCGCCCAGGCTTGGACCAATCATAACAGGCCTTGAGGCCCGTTCCTCCTTATCGAACACCATCTGGTCCTGGCTTGGGCACATGACGTACACAAATCAGCAAGGCTAGGATGACTTAGCGAAGTAGGCACGTTCTGGTCACGAGCATACATTCCTTGTCACAAACATGTGTTGCATAATATTGCCTTTAAGTATTAAATGATATAAAAAACAGGGCAGAGGGTTAGAAATTGCTTAATTTCCTTAAAACCACCATGGCCCTAACTGTGTGGAGTTTTTATATTCTCCCCGTATTTACGCCGGTTTCCTCTGAGTACTCCGGTTTCCTCCAAAAAATATACTGATAGTTTAATTGGCTTCTGTCAAAATTAACCCTAGTATGAATGTGCATGTGTATAAATGTGCTAGGGAATATAGATTGTAAGCTCCACTGGGGCAGGGACTGATGTGAATGACCAAATATTCTCTATAAAGTGCTGTGAAATATGTGCGCTATATATCTAACTGGTAATAAATAACTAATAAATAATACTGTACCTGTTGCATCCATAACACTAATTAGATTTCTGTATTAGCCAACCAGTCAGTTGATTTTGACACAGGAGCATCAGTAGCAAATTCAAAACTTCAGCTTACTGTATAAGTAAATAAGTAATTAATTAATTAATTAATTAATTAAATAATAATAATAATAATAATAATAATAAATAAATAAAGTAGTTAATCATGGGTATGTTTTTACATGTATGCAATTTATATGCACTGATGTGTGGTTTTAGTACCTGGAACATATTGAATATTAAGTAGTATAATTTTTGTATCGAGGTTTATTTTAGAAAAAATGGGGTAAATTTACTAAGGTGGGAGTTTTTTTTTTTTTAACTGGTGATCTTGCTCATAGTAACCAATCAGATTCTGCTTAACATTTATATAGCTGCTTCTAGAAAATAATATAATCTGATTGGTTGCTATGCATTCTAACTGGTAGTGTTCACTATAGTATACAAAAGCCTTATAGCCAAAAATACAGTAGTTACTAGTCCATATTTAATTATCTAGCTGCTTCTAGAAGATAATAGAATCTGATTGGTTGCTATGGGCAATATCACCAGTTCTAAAAAAAAAAACTCCCACCTTCGTAAATTTTCCCCAGTGTTTCTTTGCTGTATTTATTGTAAATATCAGGGCCAGATTAAGGTTTGTGAGTGCTACTGTAAATTGTTGGGGCCCCTCACCAACAGAATTAATCCCAAACCCACATACCCTCTCCATCAGATTCTGCAGACAAAGGAGAAGGAAAGATGCGGAGGGGAACCACACATGTACAAAAGGCGCATATTGGTGGTTAGGCCTCTGACAACAGCCGTTCTGGGTCCTAGTGCCTGGCAGCTGTTGTAGGAAAGCAGGGAAAACACTGAGCATGTATCTACATACCTGCAACACCCAGCAGGAACCAGGACCCGGAACCATGGGCGTAGCTACCATAGGTGCAGGGGATGCGACTGCTATAGGGCCCGAGTTGTCTCTGGGGCCAGAGCCTTCCCCTGTACCTAGTTGCTGAGCCCCGGCACTTGCATCTTTTACCTTTACAAGTGTGCTGTTGCACTGCAGCCACACCTGCTCACCCGGCCGCCAGCTCCGCCTCTTCTGAGTACAACTAATGCTGGGAGGAGGCATGGCTGAGTCTGTAGGAACATCCCTGGACCACAGCCATGCCTCCTCCCAGCGTTTGTGAGAAGACACGAGATGGAGCCAGGCCGGCCAGGAGAGCGAATGAGGTGGCAGTGCAGCCCCACTGGTGAGTGCTGGGGGAAAGGTTTTTTTTGAGGAATTCCCCAGGAGGATAGGTACACGGACACATGCGGCAGCAGCGGTGGGGGGCGGGACTGTTCCTGGGGGAGGAATTATGCTAGGGGCCCCCATCAGGCATAGCTACGCCCCTGCTCGGAACAGCTGTGAGTCAAAAATGGAGCAATGTTTGAGACAGTGTGGGTGCCCCCAATGCGTATGAACCCCGGGGAACCACTCTGTCTTCCCCAGGAGATAAGTGAAATAAGTAATGCAACCATAGTCATCATACGAGCTACATTACCAGCTACAATATACAGATCCCATTACAGAGACTGCCCGATGCAGAGATTCCCATTGCTGCTTTTTTTTCTTTTCTTTAACCATTTCTCCAATGAAACTGGAAGATTGCTACTTTAAAAAAAAAAAAAAGAATCATTAACTAGTCATATTTTCAATTGTTACATGGAGCATTGTTATATAGTCACTGAACTGAGGAGAATTGATTATGCTGCACAGTGTGTTCCTGTATAATAAACAGCAGGTCACGCTCTAAAAGCAGCTACAGTATAACAAGGTCTTTACACCTATATACAGAGATTTGAAACCAGCTACAGAGCCACATAGCACCTTTGTGCCAATATTATTAAGCAAAACAGTATCTGGTGTCATTTCTCCCAAGTAGAGCCTTCACTGATGGCAAATCTAATATTGAAAGACATACTCAAACAAGGAGTATTCCTGGGGGATATCCAAATGGCCCCGGTAATTTACTGGGGCTAATTGTCCCGCCTAGAGCTATCCTATTACCCCCGATAAGCCAGCATGAGCGATGGCTTATCGGGGGGTTATCTGATGCTGCACCAGGTGCCGGCTGCTGACAGCTCTCAGTGCAGCGCTGCTTCTCCGGCTCCCTCTGTCACATGGGTGCTCCCCCGTCATGTGACCGCTTTTGGGGGTGGGGGAGAGAGGGGAATGTGGTCACGGCACTGCCCCGGCTTCCCTGCCGGGGTCACCGCGCCGAGTGGCAGCTTCCGGGCCGCGGTGCCATGCCTGCAGTCCCAGCCTGCTGCTGCTGCAGTGGCCATGGGACGCAGCAGGTTGCCGCAGTCATCTGGGATTTTGTTTCGCCTGCCTCAGGCATGTAAAAGCAAATCCCCAGAAACAGTGCCATTTTCTTGTGAAAACAGGCTGTTTCTACAGAAAACAAACAGGTTTCACTGAACCTTTGTGTGTTCGGGAGAAAGGGCATTTTATTTAAAGGTGATCAATCAGGATAGCCTGTAAATAAAAAAATCAGTGAAACATCGAGAAAAATCGAGAAACAAATATCCGTTTTTCACACCTGATGTTTTACCTGGGCTAATAGGATATCCCCCTATCTGCTCATTTTGTGCTCTCCACAGAGAAAGCTGAAGAACAGTAAAGCTGCATGTACCTGTCTCCACCATTGCCCTTATAGGAAAAAATGAGAGATGCGCTACTGTAGCAAACTCCGGGATCTAAATAAAATCTACAAATGTTCTGATGTAAATAGATGAAGGACTGTGAAGGTGAAATATATAGAAATTGATTCTCTGCCAAGAAAGTTAATCTCACAACTGATGAATAGAGATTATTACATTTTACTTATGTGTATATGCATTTTCTAGCCGAAACAGGATATGGAACAGCTGTGAGTCGACCATGGAGCAATTTTTGAGACAGTGTGGGTGCCCCCAATTCGTGTGGACCTCGGGGGAACCACCCTGTGTTCCCAGCAGATAAGTGAAATAAGTAATGCAACCATAGTCAGGGCCGGCTCTACCATTAGGCAGCTTTAGGCGGCTGCCTAGGGGCGCCGGCCACTGGAGGGCACCACTGAATTCATCTATTAAAAAAATGAAGGATGTTTATGTATGCGGGTCAGTAATGTACTTATAGATGGGGGGATGGAACACAAAGGAGCATGCAAATATATGTATGTCTGTGCAGATATATGTATGTATACACATGCAATTAAAGGGATGTAGTTGGCATTTCAGTGAACTGGTTGCTGGCATTCAGAATACTTGCGCCAGAATACCAACACCTGTCAGGATGCTGATGGCGAAATCCCGACGGCCGGCATCCTGAATGTTAATATGCCGTGGAGGGTTATAGTTAGGCTTGCAGGAGGGAAGCTGTAAGCGCACGCAGGGGGGGTTTCTGAGTATTTTTTTTCAGAGATGGAGACACCCTTGTCTCCGTCTCTGCACCAGCCCAGGACCCCCAGCCGCTGACAGAGCTGCCCGCCGATAGCCCGTTACAGCTATCAGCGCTTCCGCGTCAGGTGGCTTTCATGTCCATACCACCTGACACGGAGCACTCAAAGCTATCTAAACATGCCGCAGGCGGGCAGCTCCAGCGCGCCGCAATTACATCACCTCCCAGCTCGTAGATAGCGAGAGGGAGGATTGCGCCACCCGGCAGGGTCACGAAGGATGGAATCTCAGTATGTGCTGTATACTATGTGTAATTATGCTCTCTTTGTGTGTGTGTGTGGGCTGTGAGTGTGTTCGTAAGTGTGCTGTGTGTATGTGTTTACTCTGTGCTTTTTTTGTAAGTGTGCCATAAGAATGTATGCTACAGTGTGTGTGTGTGTGTGTGTGTGTTTGCTTAAGTATGCTGTGTGAATGTGTGTACTGTATACAGTATACTATGTATGTCACATATATGCTATATATAATTTGAAATGTATGTATGTGTAGATGTCAGTGTGTATGTATGTATATGTGTATATACGCACATCCATGCATACATACATATTAGAGATGTGCGGCTAGCACATTTCGTGTTTTGTGTTTTGGCTTTGGTTCTAATTCCACTTTTTTATTTTTGTTTTGGCTTGGTTTTGCCAAATACACCCTTTCGTGTTTTGATTTTGGTTTTGGATCTGGATGATTTTTGAAAAAAACATTAAAAAACAGCTAAAATCACAGAATTTGGGGGTAATTTTGCTACTATGGTATTATTAACCTCAATAACATTCATTTCCAGTCTATTCTGAACACCTCACACCTCACAATATTTGTTTTAGGCCCAAAAGTTGCACCGAGGTGGCTGTATGACTAAGCTAAGCGACACATGTGTGCGGCACAAACACCTGGCCCATCTAGGAGTTGCACTGCAGTTGCAGAACAAGATGGCACTATTCAAAAACTAGTCCCCAAACAGCACATGATGCAAAGAAGAAAAAGAGGTGCAATGAGGTAGCTGGATGGCTAAGCTAAGTGACTCAAGTGTGCGGCACAAACACCTGGCCCATTTAGGAGTGGCACTGCAGTTACAGACAGGATGGCACTTGAAAAAACTAGTCCCCAAACAGTACATGATGCAAAGAAGAAAAAGTGGCGCAAGATGGACTTGTCCTTGGGCCCTCCCACCCACCCTTATGTTGTATAAACAGGACATGCACACTTTAACAAACCAATCATTTCAGCAACAGGGTCTGCCACACGACTGTGGCTGAAATGACTGGTTTGTTTGGGCCCCCACCAAAAAAGAAGCAATCAATCTCTCCTTGCACACACAGAGGCAAGATGTCGACCTCATCTTCATCCTCCGATTCCTCACCCCTTTCACTGTGTACATCCTCCTCCTCATAGAGTATTAATTTGTCCCCATTGGAATCCACCATCACAGGTCCCTGTGTACTTTCTGGAGGCAATTGCTGGTAAAGGTCTACCCGGAGGATAATAATAATAAATCATTTTGATGAACATTATCTTCTCCACATTTAGTGGAAGTAACCTCCTACGCCGATCGCTGACAAGGTGACCGGCTGCACTAAACACTCTTTCGGAGTACACACTGGAGGGAGCGCAACTTAGGTAAAATAAAGCCAGTTTGTGCAAGGGCATCCAAATTGCCTCTTTATCCTGCCAGTATACATACGGACTGTCTGATATGCCTACTTGGATGCTGTCACTCATATAATCCTCCACCATTCTTTCAATGGTGACAGAATCAAATGCAGTGACAGTAGACATATCTGTAATCATTGGCAGGTCCTTCAGTCCGGACCAGATGTCAGCTTTCGCTCCTGACTGCCCTGCATCACCGCCAGCAGGGGGGCTAGGAAATCTTATCCTTTTCCTTGTGGCCCCAGTGGCGGGAGAAATTGAAGGACGAGCTGTTGACGGGTCACGTTCTGCTTGAGTTGACAATTTACTAACCAGCAGGTGTTTGCACCTCTGCACACTTGTGTCTGCTGGAAAGAGAGATACAATGTAGGCTTTAAACCTAGGATCGAGCACGGTGGCCAAAATGTAGTGCTCCGATTTCAACAGCTTGACCACCCTTGAATCCTGGCAAAGTGAATGAAGGGCTCCATCCACAAGGCCCACATACTTTGCGGAATCGCTCCATCTTAGCTCCTCCTTCAATTTCTCCAGCTGCTTCTGCAAAAGCCTGATGAGGGGAATGACCTGACTCAAGCTGGCAGTTTCTGAACTGACTTCACGTGTGGCAAGTTCTAAGGGTTGGAGAACAACCTTGCACAAGACGGAAATCATTCTCCACTGCGCTTGAGTCAGGTGCATTACCCCTCCTTTGCCTATATCGTAGGTGGATGTATAGGTTTGAATGGCCTTTTGCTGCTCCTCCAACCTCTGAAGCATATAGGCCCTCATTCTGAGTTGTTCGCTCGTTATTTTTCCTCGCATCGGTGCGATTAGTCGCAAACTGCGCATGCGCAACGTTCGCAGTGCGCCTGCGCCAAGTAAATTTGCTAAAAAGTTTGGTATTTTACTCATGGCTTAACGGAGAAATTTCTTCGTTCTGGTGATCGGAGTGTGATTGACAGGAAGTGGGTGTTTCTGGGCGGAAACTTGCCGTTTTATGGGTGTGTGCGAAAAAACGCAGCCGTTTCTGGAAAAAACGCGGGAGTGTCTGAAGAAATGGGGGAGTGTCTGGGCGAACGCTGGGTGTGTTTGTGACGTCAAACCAGGAACGAAACTGACTGAACTGATCGCAGTGGAGGAGTAAGTCTCGAGCTACTCAGAAACTGCTAAGAATTTTCTATTCGCAAATCTGCTAATCTTTCGTTCGCAATTCTGCTATGCTAAGATACACTCCCAGAGGGCGGCGGCCTAGCGTGTGCAATGCTGCTAAAAGCATCTAGCGAGCGAACAACTCGGAATGAGGGCCATAGAGTGTTGAATTCCACCTCATTACCACCTCCTGCTTCAGTTGATGGCAGGGCAGGTTCAGGAGTGTTTGCTGGCGCTCCAGTCTTCAGCACGCAGTGGCAGAATGCCGAAAGTGGCCCGCAATTTTTCGGGACACCGACAGCATCTCCTGCACACCCCTGTAATTTTTCAAAAAATTCTGCATCACCAAATTAATTGTATATGCAAAACATGGGACATGCTGGAATTTGCCCAGGTGTAATGCACGCACAATATTGGTGGCATTGTCCGATATCACAAATCCCCAGGAGAGTCCAATTGGGGTAAGCCATTCTGCAATGATGTTCCTCAGTTTCCGTAAAAGGTTGTCAGCTGTGTTCCTCTTATGGAAAGCGGTGATACATAACGTAGCCTGCCTAGGAACGAGTTGGCGTTTGCGAGATGCTGCTACTGGTGCCACTGCTGTTGTTGCATCAGGAGGTCATACATCTACCCAGTGGGCTGTTACAGTCATATAGTCCTTAGTCTGCCCTGTTCCACTTGTCCACATGTCCATGGTTAAGTGGACACTGGATACAACCGCATTTTGTAGAATACTGGTGACTCTTTTTCTGACGTCTGTGTACATTCTCGGTATCACCTGCCTAGAGAAGTGGAACCTAGATGGGATTTGATACCAGGGACAAACTACCTCAAACAATTCTCTAAGTCCCACTGAACTAATGGCGGATACCGGATGCACGTCTAACAACAACATAGCTGTCAAGGCCTCAGTTATCCGCTTTGCAAAAGGATGACTGCTGTCATATTTCATCTTCCTCACAAAGGACTGTTGGACAGTCAATTGCTTACTGGAAGTAGTACAAGTGGTCTTCCGACTTCCCATCTGGGACGACGATCGACTCCCAGCAGCAAAACAGCAGCAGCGGCAGCAACAGCAGGCGTACCACTCAAGGATCCTCCGGAGGAATCCCGGTTAGGAGAGGACTCCTCAGTCTTGCCAGTGACAAGGCCTGCAGGACTACTGACATTCCTGACTGAGGAGGAAGTTGACGTTGAGGGAGTTGGTGGTGTGGTTTGCAGGAGCTTGGGTACAAGAGGAAGAAGGGATTTAGGTGTCAGTGGACTGCTTACGCTCTTACCCAAAGATTCACAACTTGACACTGACTTCTGATGAATGCGCAGCATGTGACGTATAAGGGAGCATGTTCCTAGGTGGTTAACATCCTTACCCCTACTTATTACCGATTGACAGAGGCAACAGATGGCTTGACACCTGTTGTCCGGATTTGTGGAGAAATAATTCCACACCGAAGAGGTGGCTTTATTGGTAGTTTGCCCAGGCATCACAATGGGCTTCTTCATCCCATGGACAACAGGTGTCTCCCCTGGTGCCTGACTTAAACAAACCACATCACCATCAGAATCCTCATTGTCAACTTCCTCCTCAGTGCCAGCAACACCCATATCCTCATCCTGGTGTACTTCAACAGTGACATCTTCAATTTCAATATCAGGAACTGGACTGTGGGTGCTCCTTCCAGTACTTGCAGGGGGCATGCAAATGGTGGAAGGAGCCACCTCTTCCTGTCCAGTGTTGGGAAGGTCAGGCATTGCAACCGCCGACACATTTGGACTCTCCTTGGGGATTTCCAGCTTAACTCTTTTAATTTTTCTAGCGGGAGGATGAAGGCTTCCATTCTCATGTGAAGCTGAACCACTAGCCATGAACATAGGCCAGGGCCTCAGCCGTTCCTTGCCACTCCGTGTCATAAATGGCATATTGGCAAGTTTACGTTTCTCCTCAGACAATTTAAATTTCTTTCTTTGGTTCTTTTTTCTGAACTTTAGCTTTTTGGATTTTACATGCCCTCTACTATCACATTGGGCATCGGCCCTGGCAGACGACGTTGATGGCATTTCATCGTCTATGTCATAGCTAGTGGCAGCAGCTTCAGCACTAGGAAGAAGTGGTTCTTGATCTTTCCCTATTTTAGCCTCCAAATTTTTGTTCTCCATTATTTTTTGGGAGTTATATATAAGACAATATGCGCCACAGACTGATGAGACAGGACACTACCACTGGTCTGATGCAGCACAACACAGCAACACTGTAAGGGACTTGTGGTTGTTATTATTATTATTATAATACTGTGGCAGTGGACATATAGCAGCAGCGTATACCACTGTGACTGCCTCGTCACTGGAATGACTGATGGACAGGACACTACCGCTGGTCCGATGCAGCACAACACAACAACACTGTAAGGGACTTGTGGTTGTTGTTGTTCTTCTTATTCTTCTTCTTATTATTATAATACTGTAGCAGTGGACAGGGCCGTAACCATGTGTGTGCTGAGTGGGCATTGCACACAGCGCACTTGTGATGGAGGCGCAATGTGTGCTGACCCCCGAATTGGCTGCCCTGTTGTGCATTAAGGTGGCAGCACTGGCGAGTCCCCCCCTGGGCAGACGTGTGTTCCGTGTGGGGTTAGCTGGGGGGAGAGGCAACCGGCAGCTGCTCCGGAGCAGGTGAGCACTCTGGCTGGCCTGTGTCTGCTGTTTGTGTAACAGCGTGGGCAGACTGTAAAGGAGAGGGGGCGGGCTGCAGGAGGGGAAATGCTGCCGGACTCCGGAGTCTCACACCACCCACCAAGCAGACTTGCCTACCCGCTGGAGGCTCCCATATTTTGCCAGAGTGCCGAGCAACCCCCAGATTCCCACTGCACGCGGCTCCCCTCACCGTCCTCCCTTCTCCCTTACCGGAATTAAAGGAGGAGGATCCAGCAAGAAGGAGGGACTGAATGCTATATGTGGCCCTGCCCCCGGCAGCACGTCAGTCACCATGCTATACAGTATATGCCGGCAGCTTCCAGAGGCCTGCAGTTTGGACGAATTTGTGGAGCTCCTCCAGTCACCAGTCCCCCAGCATCGACTCAGAGTTGCCAGCACCACAATCAGTTACAGGCAGCAGAGTCACTGCGGTCCCATCAGCCCAAATATCGGAAGACCTGCAAATCGCGGCATTTTAGGGGTGGAGCCTAATCGAACGGTGCCTTGTCCTCACCTGGACGCAGCTGATCCCCTACTTGGTGAGTGTGTTATATATGTATGTGTGTATGGTATATTGATGTGTGTGTGTGTGTGTGTGCTATATATGTATATATATATATATGTATGTATGCATGTGTGTAATCGTATGCACCCCCAAAATAAATATCTTCACAGTCCCTAACCCCCCCTTCTCCATCCATAGCAACCGACCCTCTGTCTCCCACCCAGATTCCCCTCTCCTGCTCTCTCTCTCTTCACATGTCTAATCGCCCCCCCCCCCTTCTCCATCCATAACACCCCTGACCCCCTGTCCCCCACCCAGATTCCTCTCTTCTGCTGGCTCTCTCTCCTCACAGTTCCAACCCCCTCCTCCATCTGCGGCATCCCCACCCCCCTGTCCCCCACCCAGATTCCCTTCGCCTGCTCTCTCTCGTCACAGCTCTAACCCCACCCTTCTCTATCCGTAGCACCCCCGACCAGTGCCGTAACTAGGTGTGTGCTAGCAGTGCGTTGCACACAGCGAATGTGCACTGGGGGCGCACCCGCTAGCACACACAGGAAGAGGGCAAGCAGGGTATTAGTATTTACCCTGTAGGCGCCGCTATCCCCCGTCGCTGTCAGCCAAATTTGGAAACAGCAGTGCCGCACTGCGCTCGTTCCCAGCGTTTCAAGCCGGGTATGCGCATTGGCATTCTGGAAGCGGCAGCAGGAGAATGGAGAAGAGGAGCAGCCAGCAGCTCACTGCAGCAGCACATCTCGTCGTTGGGAGTGGCCACAAATGCAGCAGCGCTGCATCCCCCCCTTCCTGACTGCGCCCCTGAGAGAACTGCTGTGCGACCTTGCACTTGGCAGTGTCGCACACATGGCTTGCCAGAGGAAGAGTCCAGCACAGGAGCGGAGGCAGCATGGGGTGAGTCACAGAGCGGGGTGGGGGTGGGGTGGTTACAGCTGGAAGTTGGGAACACACACTTTGCTCAGCGCCTCCACAGTCCACACTGATGTCCCTCACTGTTCATTACACCCACTCTCTGCTCCCCTCACTACTCCCTACTCTCACCCTCACTGATCACTACACCCACTCTGTTACCCTCACTCACCCACCAACATTGCTCTCTACTCTGCGCTCTACGCTGTCTGCTGTAATGTGTAAAAAGAGGACTCTGTCTGCCGTAATGTGTAAAAAGGGGACGCTGTCTGCCTTAATGTGTAAAAAAGGGGAGGCTGTCTGCCTTAATGTGTAAAAAGGGGGACGCTGTCTGCCGTAATGTGTAAAAAGGGGACGCTGCCTGCCGTAATGTGTAAAAAGGGGGACGCTGCCTGCCGTAATGTGTAAAAAGGGGGACGCTGTCTGCCGTAATGTGTAAAAGGGGGACGCTGTCTGCCGTAATGTGTAAAAGGGGCTCTACCTGGTGTAGTGGCGCTACTGTGCAACGTAATTTGAATAATGGAGACAACTGTGCACCGTAGTATGAACTGGTATTATTTTGTGGCCACGCCCCTTCCCCTTCTCCCTATACCTACCTCATACCACAGATAAGGAAAATCTGATTATTTTGATCTTCTTGTAGCTTTTATATTTTCATTTTAAGTGTTTTAGTCCAGTTGTGATTGTATTGTTGTCCCATTTTATATATATGTCATTTTAATTTATTTTTGTATCAAATAAATAGTTTTATTGTATTTATTATTGGCAAACTTACTTAATTGACACCGTTGGTCGCTATACATCCGTCATCCCCCCCTTTTCCATATATATATATATATATATATATATATATAATACATATATATATATATATATATATATAAAATACACATACATATATATATATATATATATATATATATGTATATATATATATATATGTATATATATATATATATATATAGCATATATGTGATATACAGGTTGAGTATCCCATATCCAAATATTCCGAAATACGGAATATTCCGAAATACGGACTTTTTTGAGTGAGAGTGAGATAATGAAACCTTTGTTTTTTGATGGCTCAATGTACACAAACTTTGTTTAATACACAAAGTTATTAAAAATATTGTATTAAATGACCTTTAGGCTGTGTGTATAAGGTGTATATGAAACATAAATGAATTGTGTGAATGTAGATACACTTTGTTTAATGCACAAAGTTATAAAAAATATTGGCTAAAACCACCTTCAGGCTGTGTGTATACGGTGTATATGAAACATAAATGCATTCTGTGCTTAGATTTAGGTCCCATCGCCATGATATCCCATTATGGTATGCAATTATTCCAAAATACGGAAAAATCCCATATCCAAAATACCTCTGGTCCCAAGCATTTTGGATAAGGGATACTCAACCTGTATACGGAAACCACGCCGTGAAAATCCTGCGTTTGCCCCTGGGAAGGCTAGTGTAAGGGGCAAGGTTAATTAATTTTTACTTCAAAATTATGGTATTTTGATTTTCGGGATACCGCTGTCAGTATTCTGACCAGCGGCATCTCATACACAACCCCAATTAACAGTTTTATACAGTTTATAAAGAATAGATGGCACACATTTTTTGACTTTGTTTACAATATACTTTATCACTTTAAAAGTACTTGAGAGTTATCCCTTTTCTATGTATGTGTATAATGATGCAAATCTCCCCAGTCCACCTAGTGACCACCTGTATGTTCCATCCAGGAGGGGGTGATGTGGGGGTTGCAGGTTAGGGAGCGCTAGGCTGAAGCTTTGCCTAGAGAGCATAGAGACCTTGCACCGGCCTGACCATAGTCATCATACGAGCTACATTACCAGCTACAATATACAGATCCCATTGCAGAGACTGTCCCATGCAGAGATTCCCATTGTCTGTGGTTTTGTTTTCTTGCTTTATCCCTTTCTCCATTGAAACTGGAAGATTGCTACATTAAAAAAAAAAGAATCATTAAATAGTCACATTTTCAATTGTTACACGCAGCATTGTTATATAGTCACTGAACTGAGGAGAATTGATTATGCTGCACAGTGTGTTCCTGTATAATAAACAGCAGGTCACGCTCTAAAAGCAGCTACAGTATAACAAGGTCTTAACACCTTTATACAGAGATTTGAAACCAGCTACACAGCCATATAGCACCTTTGTGCCAATATTATTAAGCAAAACAGTATCTGGTGTCATTTCTCCCAAGTAGAGCCTTTACTGATGACAAATCTAATACTGAAAGACATACTCAAACAAGGAGAATACTGGGGCATATCCAATATTGGGGCTAATTGTCCTGCCTGGGGCTATCCTATTACCCCCGATAAGCCAGCACGAGCCGTGGCTTATCGGGGGTTACCTGATGCTGCACCGGGTGCCGGCTGCTGACAGCTCCCGGTGCAGCACTGCTTCTCCGGCTCACCGGGTCACATGGGCACTCCCTCATCATGTGACCGCTGCCAGGGGCATGAGAGAGGGGGAAATGTGGTCACAGCGCTGCCCCAGCTTCCCCACCAGGGGTCACTGCACCAAGCTTCCGGGCCACAGCACCATGCCTGCAATCCCAGCCTGCTGCTGCAGTGGGCATGGTATGCTGCAGGTTGCCGCGGTCATCTGGGATTTTGTTTCGCCTGCCTCAGGCAGGTGAAACCAAATCCCCAGAAACATCCCCATTTTCTTGTGAAAACGGGGATGTTTCTACCGAAAAACACACAGGTTTCACTGAACCTGAACCTTTGTGTTTTCGAGAGAAAGGGCATCTTTTTTACAGGTGATCAATCTGGATAGCCTGTAAATAAAAAAAAAATGGTGAAACATCGGGAAAAATCAGGAAAAAACATACGTTTTTCACACCTGATGTTTTTCCTGGGCTAATAAGATATCCAGGATATCCCCCTATCTGCTCAATTTGGGCTCTCCACAAAGAAAGCTGAAGAACGTTAAAGCTGCATGTACCTGTCTCCACCATTGCCCTTATAGGAAAAAAGGAGAGATGCGCTACTGTAGCAAACTCCGGGATCTAAATAAAATCTACAAATGTTCTGATGTAAATAGATGAAGGACTGTGAAGGTGAAATATATAGAAATTGATTCTCTGCCAAGAAAGTTAATCTCACAACTGAAGAATAGAGAGTATTACATTTTACTTATGTGTATATGCATTTTCTAACTGGTAGTGTTCACTGTAGTATACAAAAGTCTTATAGCCAAAAATTCGGTACTTACTAGTCCATATTTAATTATCTAGCTGCTTCTAGAAGATAATAGAATCTGATTGGTTGCTATCGGCAATATCACCAGTTCTAAAAAAAAAACCTCCCACCTTCGTAAATTTTCCCCAGTGTTTCTTTGCTGTATTTATTGTAAATATCAGGGCCAGATTAAGGTTTGTGAGTGCTACTGTAAATTGTTGGGGCCCCTCACCAACAGAATTAATCCCAAACCCACATACCCTCTCCATCAGATTCTGCAGACAAAGGAGAAGGAAAGATGCGGAGGGGAACCACACATGTACAAAAGGCGCATATTGGTGGTTGGGCCTCTGACAACAGCCGTTCTGGGTCCTAGTGCCTGGCAGCTGTTGTAGGAAAGCAGGGAAAACACTGAGCATGTATCTACATACCTGCAACACCCAGCAGGAACCAGGACCCGGAACCATGGGCGTAGCTACCATAGGTGCAGGGGATGCGACTGCTATAGGGCCCGAGTTGTCTCTGGGGCCAGAGCCTTCCCCTGTACCTAGTTGCTGAGCCCCGGCACTTGCATCTTTTACCTTTACAAGTGTGCTGTTGTTCACTATAGTATACAAAAGTCTTATAGCCAAAAATTCGGTACTTACTAGTCCATATTTAATTATCTAGCTGCTTCTAGAAGATAATAGAATCTGATTGGTTGCTATCGGCAATATCACCAGTTCTAAAAAAACCTGCCACCTTTGTAAATTTTCCCCAGTGTTTCTTTGCTGTAATTATTGTAAGTATCAGGGCCAGATTAAGGTTTGTGAGTGCCATGGGGCTGCTACTGTAGATTGTTGGACCCCCCACCAACAGAATTAATCCCAACCCCACATACCCTCTCCATCAGATTCTGCAGACAGTGGAGAAGGAACCACACATGCACAAAAGGCGCATATTGGTGGTTGGGCCTCTGACAACAGCCGCTCTGGGTCCTAGTGCCTGGCAGCTGTTGTAGGAAAGCAGAGAAAACACAGATCAAACATCTACATACCTGCAACAGCCAGCGGGCACCAGGACCTGGAACAGCTGTGAATCGACCATGGAGCAATGTTTAAGACAGTGTGGGTGCCCCCAATGCGTGTGGGCCCCAGGGAACCACCCTGTCCCCCCCTCAGCAGATAAATGAAATAAGTAATGCAACCATAGTCATGGTTACATATAGTTACATAGTTGGTGAGGTTGAAAAAAGACAAAATGTCCATCAAGTTCAACTGGTTTATAAAATGATATATCATTTAGATGCTGTAACCTTGCATATTTCTTTCTTTAGCATTCCATGATATCTTTTTTTGACTGTACAGAATATTCCAGGTGTGGCCGCACCAATGATTTATACAGTGGCAGGATTACACTCTCATCCGTTGTCTCCATTCCCCGTTTTATGCATGCTAACACCTTATTTTCTTTTGTTGCTTTATTTTGACATTGCGTACTGCTACTAAGTCTATTATCGATGACCACACCCAAATCCTTTAAAAAAAAAAAAACATTATCCCTACATTAACCCCATTTAATTTATAGGCTGCCCGAATGTTCTTGGTACCAAAGTGCATAACTTTACATTTTTTTGTTGGTGAATGCAGCATCCTACTCTGAATGTTAGGATGCTGCAATCACCCCCATTTTGTGTCACCTCTTCTAGGGATGGACTATTCCACCCAGGGTAATCCTACGCTGTGCGCCGAAGATGGCTGCCGCACCTGGTACCCTGTGAGGGTGGAATAAACAGCCCATGGAAGTTATTACCCAAAATGCCTACACCAACCCTGCATTATAATTACTCTATGCATTTTAGTCTTTCATTTTTATGCCTGTGTGGCCTGTGTATTGCTGTATTAATCTTCTGTATTATGCTTGTTTTGATGTAAAGCGCCTTGAGTCCTGTTTGTAGAAAGAGTGCTATATAAAGAAAATTATTATTATTATTATTATTATTATTATTATTATTATTTTTGTATATTGAACCTCATTCTCCATTTGTCTGCCCAGACCTCCAGCCTGGCTAAATCATTCCGTAGAGACTCAACATCCTTGTCTGAATTTATTACTCTACACAGTTTAGTATCGTCTGTGAAAACTGACACTGTGCTTTCTAGGCCCACTGCTAGGTCATTAATGAATATGTTAAACAGCAATGGCCCGAGTACTGAACCCTGCGGTATTCCACTAAGCACTGAGGCCCATTCAGAGAACATCCCATTAATCACCACTCTCTGTTCCCTGTTGTACAACCAATTACTTACCCAAGTACAAATAGTGTTTCCTACCCCAAGCTCTCTCAATTTGAAAATTAGTCTCTTATGTAGCACTATGTCAAAGGTCTTAGCAAAATCCAAAAAGACCACATCCACTGCTTTACCTTCATGAATATTATCGTTCACTTTCTCGTAGAAGCTTATTAAGTTAGTTTGACATGACATGTCCTTCACAAAACCATGTTGATTCCTTACAATAACCTTGGAGGTATCCAAGTACTCTAGTATACTATTCCTTAATATACCTTCCAGTATTTTCCCCACTATAGATGTCAAACTTACCTGCCTATAGTTGCCAGGATGAGTTTTAATTACCTTTTTAAATATTGGGACTATGTCTGCTATACACCAGTCCTTCGGTATCATTCCTGATGTGACTCACTGAAAATAAAATATAGGGGCCTCAATAGCTCTGTGTTAAGTTCCATAAGAACCCTGGGATGTTATCCATCCGGCCCAGGAGATTTATTCATCTTAATTTTAATTTTACTTAGTCTCTCCCGAACTACTTCCTTGTTTAACCAAGTACCTAGCAACGGATCGTTATTATCGCTTATGTTGTGCAGTTCTCTCGTGAATACTGATGATAAGAATTTATTCAATATATCTGCTTTTTCCCTATCATCATTAATCAAGACATCCAACTCGCCCTTTAGTGGTCCAATATTCTCCTTTTGTTACATTTTACCATTTATATACTTAAAGAACTTTTTGGGGTTTGTTTTACCTTCCTTTGCGATTTGTTTTTCATTTTCTATTTTGGCTGCTATGATTTCTTTTATGTATTTTTTGTTACATTCCTTGTAGAACTGGAATGATTCCGCCTTCCCGTCAGACTTAAATGCTTTGAAAGCACGCCTCTTTTTATCCATTTGTTCCTTGACCTTCTTATTAAGCCACATCGGTTTGGATTTACTACTTCTATTTTTGTTAACCTTCGGAATGAACAAATGAGTGTACTTATTGAGCACAGTTGTAAAAACATCCCACATTTCAGCCGTATTCTTACCATGAAACACAATTTCCTAATTGATGTCCTTCATTGCTTGCTTCAGCAAATTGAAATTAGCTTTTCTAAAGTTAAAAGTCTTAGTTAGACCTTTATAGTGTTGTTATTGGAAGCTGATATCGAATGTGACCATATTGTGATCGATAATTCCCAACGTCTCCCTTACTTTAGTATTTGATATTATCTCTGCATTATTAGTTCATACTAGGTCCAGTATAGTCCTATGTCTAGATTACCTGGGACAAGTAATGATCTTTAAGAATGTTTAGGAATCTGTTTCGCCTAGCTGTATTTACTGTTTCTGTGCTCCAATTTATGTCGGGGTAATTAAAGTCCCCAATGACAATGGCCTCCCCAATTCCTGCAGCTTTTTCGATTTGCTACAAGAGTTGTAATTCATCAGACACACTAATATCTGGCGGTTTGTAGCATATCCCTATTAAAAGCTTTTTTGTATATTTACCCCCACTTGAGATCTCAACCCATAATGACTCCATGTTATCTCCATTCCCCTCGTATATGACCTCCTTTACATATGGTTTTAAGAATGGCTTAACATAAAGACAAACACCCACTACTTTTTTATTAGTCCTATCTCTCCTGAAGAGGGTGCACCCCTCCATATTTGCCGTCCAGTCGTGAGAATCATCCCACCATGCCTCTGTAATGCCTATGATATCATATTTGTCATTAAGTGCAATTATTTCTAATTCCCCCATTTTACTTGTTAGGCTTCTTGCATTTACAAACATACACTTAGTTTAGTACTTCCCTGATCCGCAAGTTTTGTTGTAGACAACGTTTCCTTAGGAACTTGAGTTTTCCTTAATTTACCATTGCTGTCTATTTTTATTCTTCCCCCTCTCCACCCCCTATTATACTTTATACATCCCTCTTTTCTACTCTCTCTCTAGTTGTCCCACTAATTCTTTCTTTTCCCTCCACCCAGGCACATAGTTTAAAATCTCCTCCAACCTTCTAACCATCCTTCCCCCCGGTACTGCTGCCCTCTTCTCATTCAGGTGCAATCCACTGCGACAAAAAAGATGGCACCTGACTGAGAAGTCCGTCCAGTGTTCCAAGAACACAATCCCCTCTTTCCTACACCAGTCTCTAAGCCACGCATTTACCCCCCTAATCTCCCTCTGCCTTTCTGGACTGGCACGTGGCACAGGTAATATTTCAGAGAATATTACCCTAGTTGCCCTTGCCTTTAGTTTCTGGCCTAGGTCCCTATAATCTTTCTTAAGGACATCCCACCTACCACTAACTTTGTCATTGGTGCCAACGTTCACCAAGACCACTGGGTCTTTCCCGGCCCCTCCCAACAGTCTTTCTACCCAGTCAGCAATGTGATGTACCCGTGCACCTGGGAGGCAACAGACTGTACAGCGATCACAGAGTCGGTAGCAGATTGCGTTGATAGAATCCCCTACCACCACAATATGACTAGTTACCTTGCTTTCTCTTATCCCCTTTGTGCCGGAGGGACCACTCCTCCGGTTGCTAGAGGGAACGGTATCCTCCAGCTCCGTCATTTCCTCACTGCCATCCCCAGAATCTTCATCCAATCGGACGAATTATTGGGGTTTGGCAGTTCAGAGATATCCTGTCTCCCTCTCTTCTTCTTCTTCCTTCTAACCGTGACCCAGCTAGCTACCTGATTTTCCTCATCTACCAGTGTTCCCCTCTACAACTCCTCCACCATTCTATCTAAGCTTTGCTCGAGATTGTGAATATCCCTCAGTTGCGTAATGGGCTTCATACGATACATTACCAGCATTACCAATATACAGATACCATTACAGAGATTGTCCCATGCAGAGATTCCCATTATCTGCTTTTTGTTTGTTTTTGCTTTAAACCTTTCTTTAATGGAACTGGAAGATTGCTTCTTTAAAAAAAAAGAATCATTAACTAGTCATATTTTCAATTGTTACATGGAGCATTGTTATATAGTCACTGAACTGAGGAGAATTGATTATGCTGCACAGTGTGTTCCTGTATAATAAACAACAGGTCACGCTCTAAAAGCAGCTACAGTATGACAAGGTCTTAACACCTATATACAGAGATTTGAAACCAGCTACAGAGCCATATAGCACCTTTGTGTCAATATTATTAAGCAAAACAGTATCTGGTGTCATTTCTCCCAAGTAGAGCCTTTACTGATGACAAATCTAATATTGAAAGACATATTCAAACAAGGAGAATACTGGGGGATATCCAATTAGCCCTGGTAATTAACCGGGGCTAATTGTCCCACCAGGGCTATCCTGTTACACCCTATAAGCCAGCAAGAGCCGTGGCTTATCGGGGGTTACCTGATGCTGCAACGAGTGCCGGCTCCCAGTGCAGCGCTGCTTCTCCGGCTCCACCAGTCACATGGGCACTCCCCCGTCATGTGACCACTGGCAAGGGCGGGGGAGGGGGGGGGTGCGGTCACGGTGCTGCCCCGGATTCCCCACCAGGGGTCACTGCGCCGAGTGGCAGCTTCCAGGTATTAGCGGATCTTGCCACGGGCAAGCAGGACTTTTGCCTGGAGCACCGCCTTTCCGGAGAGCGCCGCACCAGGGCAAGATCCGCTGCTGATGTGCCCCCCGCTGCCGCTGGCCGCTGTGAAGGGAAACTAGAGTTTCCCTTCGTGGAGAGGTCCTTTACTGTGCGGTGCGCGATGACATCATTGCGCACCGCACAGCAAAGGTCCTCTCCAAGAAGGGAACTAGACGCGTAGGTGTGCGCACCGCACATTAAAGGACCTCTCCACGAAGGGCTTCACAGCGGCCAGCGGTAGCGGGGGGCAGCGGGCAGCGGGGGGCCCATTTCAGAGCGCTACAGTAGTCTGTACAGGGGGCGCAAATGACCACGCCCCTGACGAAGCCACGCCCCCCATTGCTGCCCGGGGCGCGCAAAGCCCCAGAACCGGCCCTGCTTCCAGGCCGAGGCGCCATGCTTGCAGTCCCAGCCTGCTGCTGCTGTAGTGGGCATGGGACGCTGCAGGTTGCCACCGTCATCTGGGATTTTGTATCGCCTGCCTCAGGCATTTGAAACCAAATCCCCAAAAACAGCCCCATTTCCTTTTGAAAATGGGGCTGTTTCTACCGAGAACACACAGGTTTCACTGAACCTGTGTGTTTTCTGGAGAAGGGCATTTTTTACAGGTCATCAATCTGGATAGCCTGTAAATAAAACAATTGGTGAAACATCGGGAAAAATTGTGAAAAACATACGTCCCCCTATCTGCTCATTTTGTGCTCTCCACAGAGAAAGCTGAAGAACATTAAAGCTGCATGTAGATGTCTCCACCATTGCCCTTCTAGGAAAAAAGGAGAGATGCGCTACTGTAGCAAACTCCAGGATTTAAATAAAATCTACAAATGTTCTGATGTAAAAAGATAAAGGACTGTGAAGGTGAAATATCTAGAAATTGATTCTCTGTCAAGAAAGTTAATCTCACAACTGATGAATAGAGATTATTACATTTTACGTATGTGTATATGCAGTCTAATTGGTAGTGTTCACTATAGTATACAAAAGCCTTATAGCCAAAAATACAGTAGTTACTAGTCCATATTTAATGTAACACTGTGACAGGTAAAAGGTTACTCTTAATATCCCTTGGTGGAATCTGCATAGATATATAATAAGGGAGAAGCAATATCCTGTATTCCTGTATTTCAATCTCCAAAGGAAACTCTGGCAGTTCTGGGTAAGTATCATATATTTCAAAGTCAAAAAGAGGCACACATATGGGTGGGGTATACCATATTGAAGTTCAGGTTGTCGACATTCAGGAAGTCAACATCAGAATGTCGACATGGTCTGAATGTTAACATTCAGGGTGTTCTCATGGTCAAAATGTCAACATTTGATATGTCAACACCAACAATGTGATAGACATTATGCATGCCAATAGCAAGAGTGTTTACAGTACTATTTAATCCTAATACTACTTGAAACCCAAACATAGCCCTAAGAGCAGTCTAACCCTAATTGTTACTGCAGCCGTACCCTTAATACACATATAGAATGTTTATAATGTAGATATGCATTTTGAACATGTAGACATTTTGAATGCTGACATTATGAATATATCAACATTACGACTGAATATGTTGATATTAAGAATGTCAATGTATTTCACATGTCGATGTGTATTTCTAGTGTATTTCACAATACTGATGTATAGTGCCGACATTCTGAATGTCAACATAATGTCAACTACATGCAATAATTAAATATATATGAGAGGTGACTGGGTGATGGCAAAATAGTGTGGCCATGCAGGAGTTGCCAGGCACTCACTTTACCCTACTCACTTTCACCGTCAGGCTGCCAATGAATAAAAGGTGGTTGGGCACCGATGGTGCAGGAGGAAAATCCTGATCCCTGCAAAGGAAAGTAGACACTCTAACTCTGGATGTTCTACACTGGGCTCAGTACAAGGTCAACATTGGCATGGTTGACCTCACAACTGCTTGAATTGCCTATAAAGTTAAAGGGGTGGGGATGACACACAAAGGGCTGGATGTAATGGCTTGCGAGACGGCCTGAGATCCGAGACTCTGTACGAACTTGTACATTTTTGTAAAGCAGAAAACGTTTACAAGGCAAAACCAACCAGGTTTCGCCTTGTAAATGTTTGTTGCTTTAAAAAAAGTACGAATTCAGCCAGAATCTCGGAGCTCTGGCCATCTCGCAAGTCATTACATCAGGCCCAAAACACTATTTATGCTTACTGGGTACTCTTGTCACCTTGATGGATGTGCAGTCAAGATCACAGTATTTACAATTAATCACAATGCAATAGATCAATCACACAGCTGTACTACACTGATCTTTTCTCTAAGTGTGTCCCACCACCAACTGTCAGACTTCATAACACATATCAGGGCCCTATACTCTGACTAACCCGGTGAGATAACAATGTCAACTACAGGCTGGGTGTAGCACACTAACCTATCAACAACATGCTACTTGCTGCTAAATTCCCCAATGATTCTGTTACAAAACAATGTAATAAACACAAGCAGGTACCCTACCAACAGCTTACTTTAAACGCGGTCTGCCACTGGGCTACACACTCATTCGGACTAATATCCACAGTGGCTCTGGCCTAATGCATGCCTATGAAGAGCCTGCAATGAATGCAATAGGGCCTAGTGCCCCCAGTGGCTCATGCCTAGTGCCCCTCTAACAAAGGGCCTGATATGAATGATATAGGGCCTACTTCTCTCAGTGGCTCTGCCCAGTGTTTGCCTAATAATGGGGCTGATTTGAATGCTATGGGATCTAGTGCCCTCAGTCGCTTGGGCCTAGTGCCTGCCTAACAAGGTGATTAGGGCATACTGCTTGCAGTGGCCACAGTCCTAGTAGCCGACAATGGAAATGCAATGTAGGGTAAATAAACACAGGTTCCCCACTGGGGTCCTACCCATTCCCGTCTCTTTAGCAGCACCAGTTCTGGTCCAGCCAGGGCCTTTAACATGGTGTTCACCTGCAGTGAACCAAATGCCACCACCTTGGGGCTTCAGCCAGTGGTCATTTGAGGTGGGCCAATCCTTATACATTCAGAGCTTCCGCCGATGGCATGCTGGTTTTTTACCTGGAGAGCAGTGGCTTTCTTAAGCTCTTTTGCATAGACCAATGCGGCAACAGGACTTTTCTTTGACCATTTTTCCATTGGACATTTACTTTTATCCTCACCTTGTAGGCATGAGTCTGGTTAATTTCTTTTACAATAGCCGCAGCTTCTCAGGAATTCTGGTGTCTTTGGCGTCTTCTCTTCTCTTCAGTGTTCAGGGCTTCTTCATTGCTCCCTCTTCTCCAGTAAACTGCCTCCCGCCACCTTGTGCTGACTAACCCAAACCAGCACTTGGATTTGAGGTGTTGACACAGAAAGTCACAATTGGCGTGCTGTGGCCATCTTAGATTTGCATTTTGGTGAGCTATGAATGGCTCAACTATTTTTAAAAATTCCACCAATGTTATTGAAGAGATTCAGGGTCATCATCGGCCTCATGGGCTGCAATGGGAAGTCATCACAACTGGACCCGCAGCTGCCACCAGACCCCATCGCCTTGGTTGGTGTGGCCTGAATGACCTAGGATTCAGGCCCACCAACATGCTGAAGACCTCTGCCAGGCCCTGTCACTCTGGGCCTCCATAGGAACCCACTACATTTTGATGAAAGCAGTAACTGGTGAACAGTTAGCTGTTATGTATAAAACCAACTAGTCACTGCATACAGTATCTTACAGCGAGGATGGAGGCAACACTGGAGTGAGGATGGAGGCAATACTGGTGTATACCAAAATGATAAAATATGGTAGCTTACCGAATGACAAACTTGGTGCAGGTAGCAACTTGTACAGCACTGTAAAACCATGTGCAGTAGGTCTGTCAGCCAGTACATGCTCCTGTCGAAGTCAATAATATTACATAAAGAAAACATACAAACTCTACACACATATAAGTCGCTATACTTGCAAATACGCGCAGCGAGCACAGCAATATATGGTAACACGCGCATTTACACGGACATGCCACAGAGATGGATTCGACTTATTTCATACAGTACATAATTATAATAATAATAATAATAATAATAATAATATCAAGCGCCAAACATCATGATGATTTAAAATTATATCTAATGAATTAATGTCATGAATGTGTATTATTTGAACGAAGCAAGATAGACCTGTCATATTTACTATTAAAACAACCAGCTTAATGTGTAGATTAATTTGATACTTGTTATTAAGTTGTAGGACATTGTGACAGATAGTTATGATTAAGTGTATAAAAGCTAAAATCACTTTTGTTAGAACAATGGATGTTCCGAATAGGACAGTGGACAGGAAGCTCACGCCAGCCCCTTTGGACGTCCCCAGGGCTGAGCCTGTTCAGCCTGTTCCCTCCCCCAGAAACTAGATAACACACTGATCACACAGGAAGGTAGTTCCTGTTTTGGTCTCAGAGTTGCTGTAAGGTCTCAGAGGAAGATGGAGTCCCAGCATTACATTACAGAGAGAGAGAGTGATATGGAAAGACGAATTTATATAACTTAAGGATAATGGTATTGTATTGCTGGCATGTAACTGAAACTGTATGTAGCTGTATGTAATTGTATGTTTTAACTGCTTACTGTGTGAGTTGTAATCATGTAACTATAGGTATACTGTACTTTGTAATATATATTGAATCCTTTTTAATAACAAATATACACATCAATGAGCTTTGGAACTCAGATAATGTGTGGGTGTATTGTTTTCTCTTATGGGATGCAGTGTTTTGCGATGTATAGCGCACATTCATGGGATATGGTAATAAGAGGTGCAGGCGTTTACAATATATATTAGAGCGGGCATTTTAAATATTTATGAGAAATCAATTTGGCATTCTTAGATGGGGTCTGGTCTGCGATATCACGTTCTTAATGATGCACTGTACATTATAAACGCGACGCTGTGGTCGATCAGCTTGTGATGGACGCATCATAAAAGCTGAGAAAATCATCATATCCGTGTGTATTGTTGTGTTATTAGTAAGACGCTGATATGAAATTTAAAGGGACAATGCGTTTCTCATAATATTTAAGATGCTAAAATGTATTTTTATTGTTGCAAAACAAGGTTCAAATATTGGCCCTCATTCCGAGTTGTTCGCTCGGTATTTTTCATCGCATCGCAGTGAAAATCCGCTTAGTACGCATGCGCAATGTTCGCACTGCGACTGCGCCAAGTAACTTTACTATGAAGAAAGTATTTTTACTCACGGCTTTTTCTTCGCTCCGGCGATCGTAATGTGATTGACAGGAAATGGGTGTTACTGGGCGGAAACACGGCGTTTCAGGGGCGTGTGGCTGAAAACGCTACCGTTTCCGGAAAAAACGCAGGAGTGGCCGGAGAAACGGTGGGAGTGCCTGGGCGAACGCTGGGTGTGTTTGTGACGTCAACCAGGAACGACAAGCACTGAAATGATCGCACAGGCAGAGTAAGTCTGGAGCTACTCTGAAACTGCTAAGTAGTTAGTAATCGCAATATTGCGAATACATCGGTCGCAATTTTAAGAAGCTAAGATACACTCCCAGTAGGCGTAGGCTTAGCGTGTGTAACTCTGCTAAATTCGCCTTGCGACCGATCAACTCGGAATGAGGGCCATTGTGTTTGATTCAGATTGGATTGCTTATCTGTTAAATAGGGTTAAAAATACATTTAAAAGTTGCTGCATAGCCTTGATATAGTTTTTATTTTTAACTCAGGCCTAAAATAACTTCTGGTGCTTGTATGATGTGTGATCTCTTTGTGACAAAGGAAGCCGCATGGTCTGTCCTCCATTTTGGACTAACCACATGGCCTGTCCACCATTTTGTGTAACCCTCATGGATGTGGAAGGGGGAGGAGCAGCGGCCATTTTGGGAAGGTCATTTTTCTAAATGGCTGATTTTCACTGCTCAGAATAATCAGCTTTCCTTGGTCACATCAAACACCATTTATGAGTTACCATGCATTTATTTAACCCATGCCATAGTCAATTACAAATAGTTTCAGCTGGGCCTAGTGAGAGTTAAGAGATGAATACTTGATGTAAGAATTACACACAGATAAAAAAAGAAAAAGTTTTTTTTTCTTTTACCTCTAGGATTTAGTTAAAATCTGCTTACTAGTTTAGGATAGCCATTGAAATGTTAATTAACCTGTCCCACTACCCTCTTGAACAGGCATATGAACCTCTGTTGATATGCAAATTAGAAGCACTGAATGGGTAAATGAGTCTCAGGAGAACAGTGAATGGTACATATATATATAATTATTATAATTGTGTGTATATTTATATCAGTGTATGTTCTGCAAGATAGCTATCCAATCTGAATCATATCATTTAAATTATTTATTATTGCTAGAGTCATTATAGATCTGTGTGAAATAGGATACATTTGTTGCTATATAGTTAAAACTAAAATAAATGTCTAAGGAAGTAAGTATAAAGACACAAACGCAGGTCTGCATAAAAGTTTATACAGAACAAGTTGTGTCTAGTGGGCAATAGTAGTTAGTATTGCTCACATTGATAGAAGCTGTGTGATTTGTTTTATTGCGGACGCAGGGTTTTGTACACGTGTCTCGGGCAAAGTAAAGGACTGCGCACGCAGCGTAAGAGACACGCACGGTCGCGTGTTTGCATAAAGTGCGTAAGAATGCGGGCGCTAAGTACAAATTATACAATAGTGTCATTTAGTTCAAAGGTGGGATAGTAGACATTTAATACAATAGCACATAACTATCAGATTTCAAAAGCAGGTTACTCTAAATTTAGTTTAAAAACTGTATTGCCTCTGGGGTAAAGCTGCCTATCTGAATGAATCCAAATTTTTTGTACAGAAAAGACAACGTGTACTTGAGCGAGCGAACGTAGGAGTGAGTGGAACTGAACCCCGGAAGTCGGGTCCCATGGTACATCAAGTAAGAGGAGGCTTGGTGGCGTGAAGTGGCTGACTCACGTTAATATAGATTGAAATACGCAAATCGTGAGGTGATTTGTAGAGGAGCGTGATAGTGCATTGTATTGCGAAGTATTGAAGTAAAAAGGTTTTTTTGGTATTATGCTCCGGACTGAGGGTCCCAGTTTGTACAACGACCCGTGGTCGTACGGCAGATAAGTAACAAGTACCTATATGCTGTGCGATTGGACCGCGCATTTGTGGGTGCGATATATATAGCGCAACTGGATACCCCTTTACGAGCTTTTGCGTAAAATTGCGGTATCATTAGCGCTGTATAGAGCAAACGCAAGTGTGATTTGTGTATAAGGTTATAGGGAGTTTTCGCTGGTCTCTCTCAGGAAAATCTCCAGCGGTGTATATTTACTGGAAAAGGTAAGTCACTCCTAAACACTTCCAGTAAATAGAAACTAGATAGGGCCTCGCTGGGTTCGCGGTGTTCACTATTGCTGTGAGTCGTGGTACTCAGTGGAGAAGGAGCGAGTGAAAGCGCTAGGTATCTTTCACCGTCTATCTGCGGTGTGCATTGGGGATTGCGTTTATTGGCAAAAAGTCCGCGATGGGATCCAATTGCACAAGCAGTGGGCGTTCAGTAGCTAGGGTTCAGGCTGAAGAAGTGGGACCGAAAAGGTCAGATTTGCGACCGAGAGGGTCAGCAAGGTTTATTATGTGTGAAAAGTATGGTTCACACACGGAGGCTTTTTGCAATGAATGGGTATGTATGACTGACAAAGATAGGGTACCATTCCCTAAGGTGAGCAGCTTTGAACCAGAGGTATTGCAGAACTTAAGGATAAGAATATATCTGATAAAATCCCAAAAACAAAGGGTCAGACATACAAAGTGTTTAAACCTGTGACAGCAAGAGGGGTTGGTGAGTTTGATCCTAAGGTATTGCAGGTGGTATGTTTAACCAAAGTCATATAAGACAAGAATGGAAATATAAGAACTGTTTGAACTTGTAGCAACAATAAACAAGTAGGAAGAAAAAAAAAAGAGAATGCAAGTACACCACCTTATGTAGATGTGGAAGCAGTTACGGCCAGCATACAAACTATAGAAAATAATAAAAATATGAAAAATATGACTGTAACCTATATAGGTACTAATGAATGTTGAAGTTTTATTTAGGAGGAAAAGGTGACCTGATCGTTTTCAGCCATTTCTCATGCACCCAGAGGAGTATCCAACCGGTAAAAGAAAAGCAGTAGCCTGTGGGGGAAGTGGCTGAGACCAGTGGAACATAAATAGAAAACTCTCCATCTGGATAAGACCACTGGTAAACACTAATTCGGCAAATGGGAGGTGGCTGTCTCTGTGCAAATGGACGGGCTCAATAAGGCATTGAGTGTCAGGGTGCAGACTTCTTTGCAAAATTGGAAAGGGGTCACAGTAGCTAATTTTAGATAGTGTGCTATTAAACATCACAAGAATAGTGTTAGGCGCAGAGAACAACAGGTGGAGAGGTTGAGGACGGTAAGTATACTGGCACATACAGGAAAGACCCATCAGTCCAAACCCCACATAGTCAATATAGATCCCCTAGACAGAAAACACAAGCCACATTATTAAACACATAGACGGGACCAAGGGACATATAGTAAGGAATCATGAGCCATATAGAAAACACAGATTCGGTTAATGGGAAGAACAGAATAAATGCAACTTACTAATGTTACATTTCGCTGTTCTAGATGCATGTCCATCACAGGTAGAGAAAATTAACTCACAGATACCGGGTTTCCTATGAACTTAGGATGGACAGGACACTGGATTGATGGCTGGGATAGTCCCAGTAGAGATAAGACACACAGAATTTTTTTTTGAGGGGGTAGGCCAAGTACAGAATCACTTCCCCATAGTGCCCAATCCAGTTGTCAAATTTTTATAAAATCTTCTCCACCTCTACAAACTCATCTGTCACCAACCTCTATTCTGTTTCTCTACAGTTTCCTCTTCATCTTTTGCATTCACACAGGGTGGTACAATACATGGACCCAAGTACAGTTCAAACTCCACATGCCTAGGTCCTTCAGAGTTCTGCCCAACCCCAGTATATCTCAACAGCACGATGACACCAGTATTACTGCAGTGTGCCTTGTCATGCACAAAGGGTGGAGAATGGGAATACTGGTGAAGGGAAATTTTGTATAGACACTGATATGCCTGTTGGTGAATGGCAAACCTGACATTTTCTTTTTCATTTTCTTCTTCTTTCTCTCCTCTAGAGATGTTTCTTTTTTTCTTTTTTTTTTTGAGTTATGCTCATGGTACTCTACATTGCAAACACACGATAGATAAATTTAGATACAAAAAAATTTGTGTTCCCTGCAGGAAGAGGCAGCCTGGAGGCCAAAGGGGTATGGCCAGGAGTCCTCAGGACTGTGGGCAGGTGGACACGGTAAGCCAGTAGGCCCCAGAGCATACCTTCCAAGTCTAGCTGAGGTGGCACACGGTCTGACTCATCTAGGCAAAGAGGGTAGGTGCAGGCTGATGAGAGCCTACTGGTGTGCACCAGGATTCTATTCTCATGCAGGTAAAGAGAGCAATGACCTGTCTTACTTGCTTGAGTAAAGCAATACCAACAGAGCCATCCCATATCCTTCCTGCAGATGGATCTTTTCAGGAAATACAAATCGACTTCGTACAGTTAACACCCTTTAGGAATTATTGTTATGTATTGGTGTGCGACAACAAGAACTGAAGAAAGAATCTGCACTCTCAAATATCCGGTAACTTAACTACAGTGAGGGAAAGAACCTCATTTTGATACCCCAATGTGTATCATGAGGGATTCCTCATGTATGTCTCCTGGGGGTGCTACCTAGGACAACCAAACTGACATGTAGTACAAAAAAGAGAAAGAATGGGGTTGTACTGGTTAGGTGCACAGTGTAATGTAATAAAATATAACTTTTATTTGTTAATAAAAAGACCCGTATTGGGTCAACATGCGAAATATAGAGGTAAAAAGAATAGAGATTCAAGAATGTGCTCTGAGATAGAAAAGTGATAAAGATTAAAAATTCATCTGCTCCGATGATTGCATTGGCTATTATATATATATTGATGTATTAATGTGTGTACATCCAAAAAGTGTCCTTGTGGACAAATGAACACTAATGTATCTCTTATGTTTCAAACAATTGTGGCTATCTGATATTCTTCTGTCGATTAATAAATGTTGTGCGCTGCCAGTTTGTGCACTCTTCACCAGTCACAATGAAATGAAATATCCAGCTATTGGATCATAATCAGAATAAATTGCAGTTATGCAGCCTGTCTAGCTATCAATTGCCCCTTATATGGGTGAACTGCAGTTCTGAAAGTAGGCTTAATATAGTGTGTTGATGCGACTGTACTTAAACGACATAGAGGCGGCCGCGCTGTGATAATGTCACGCTTCCCCCTCCTGTAAGAGGTAAGTATCCAATATTCCTATATTGACCCTGTGGTGGTCATATATCCTAACATAATACAAATCAATTTTGTTGTGAGATGGAATGAGTTTGGCACGACTTTATTTATAGTGTGAGTATAGCTGTGCTCCAGTGATTGTACCAGCATTTGTCCTATTAACCTTGATTCCCGTATCGGTAGTACTATACTTCTCAGTCCCTACTCAATTCAAAATACAAGCTGCTGTTCAAGAGAGTGCTGAGGTTTACAAATAACCTGATTATTAGCACTACATCAGCATGTAATTACTCAGCATTAATACGATCGATAGATATTCCCGTACTGGCCGTGCCGTACTCGTTATCATCAGTTGGAGTATGTAATTCACATGCTGCTGCTAGTGAAGATGTTATTGGTTAATATGTCATAGATTAATAAATTGACCTTCAAAGCATCCAAGGTATGGGATGCTGTGAGTGATAACGCTGTGTATTAGTACAAATAGGATAGTACCTATGCCGTAACCGCTGAAATTGATTAAAACTCCAATTATCTGATATCCCTATATGGACTATATGATAGTCTTCTGATTTGAGTCAATACTGGACAACTTTGTTGCAAAATAAAATGAGTTTAGGCATACTTTATTATGAGTAAAACTGTGTTGCCACAATTGCACAAGCGTTTGTCCTATCAGCGGTGATTCAGGATACCCGTTAATGCTGAGGGGAGTGCTATAGTTTGTAAATAAACTAGGTAATAGTGCTACAGCAGCATATAATTGTTAAAACTGATCAGTAGATATTCCCGTATTAGCCGTGCAGTGCTAATTGCCACCAGTTAGAACATGTAACCAACATACTGCTGCTAATGGGGATATTACTGGTTCGAGTAACAGTAGACAGGACACAATGCTCCTCTAAAAGAGAGTGCTACAGTTTGCAAATGAATTGAATATTAATACTGCATCAGCATGTAGTTGCTCGGCACTAGTCTGATCAGCGGGCATTCCCGTGTTAGCCGTGCAGTACTGATTGCCAACAGTTAGAACATGTAATTAACATCCTGCTGCTAATGAGAATATTGCTGGTTCGAGTAACAGTAGACAGGACACAATGCTCCTCTAAAAGAGAGTGCTACAGTTTGCAAATGAATTGAATATTAATACTGCATCAGCATGTAGTTACTCGGCACTAGTCTGATCAGCGGGCATTCCCGTGTTAGCCGTGCAATGCTGATTGCCAACAGTTCGAAGTATATAATTCACATACTGCTGCTGATAAAGATTTTACTGGTTAAAGTAACTATTAACCTAGAAGTCAGAGCTTACAATGGTTTCTAATTGATCAGCCTTTGTCCGATCCACGGGGTATTTCCGTAATCACCATGCAGCAATCTGACAACCGCAGGTACACGCTATAATTTACAAATGAACTGAATATTGATACTGCATCAGCCTGTGATTACTCGACGTTAGTCTGATCAGCGGGCATTCCCGTGTAGACCGTGCAGTACTAATTGCCACTGGTTTGAAACATATAATTCACATACTGTTGCTAATAATAATTTTACTGGTTAGAGTAACAATTGACATGGAAGTCAGAGCTTGCAACGGTTTCTTAAATTGATCAGCATTTGTCCGATCCACGGGGTATTCCCATGATCACCGTGCAGCAATCTGACAACCACAGGTACACACAATATAACATTCATCAATGTAAGAGCATCGGAGCAGAAGTGGGTGCCGATGCGCGCATTTCGCATACAGCTTTTTCTAGGCTTAACCCGAATGTCTGCCCTGACAGGCTATTTATTGGTTTGAACGGGCCAATCCCGAACAATCTCCTGGTCACATGGTCGGCGGCTCTAATTCACGGCCGTCACTGCACTGAAGATTCTGGTCCAGACACATTCAATCTGTCGTTGATTATCTAGTTACTGGACCCTATGTGATGCTGTTGATACCCATGCCTGTATTGTAATGAGAGTACTTCACTTTCAGTGTACAGTTATATCTGCCGAGTAGTTACTCATATGAATTTTTATTTGAAAGGGACAATACTGCTATAAAGCTCCAAAATAATTGCCCACTCCTTCTAGTATCAGAATTAACCTGTTGTGAATTTCTGACATCCCACAATCCATTATATGTACAAAAATCGTAAAATATTTATCTGATGTATTTTTGTGGACCAATTTCTCAGGAAACATGTCATCACCTTACCATCGTATCTTAAGGACACAATGGATGTCCTTAACAAACTCTTCAATCTTCGAGTCAAACCGGGCCTATGGTTGGTGTCATGTGACGTGGAAAGTCTTTATACAAGTATACAACACACACAGGGCATTCAAGCATCAAAATTTTTCCTTGACATGGAAGCACATTGTGAGTTTAACAACTTTATCATAGATCTACTACAATTTATCCTAACCAGGAATTACTTTGTCTGCAATGAAACCCACTACCTCCAGGTTAGGGGGACGGCGATGGGGACTGCTTGTGCCCCCACCTATGCCAACCTCTACCTGGGGTGGTGGGAAAGAGAATTTGTGTTTAATGAGTCAATGGAAGAATATACAGAGAACATTCTCATATATTGTAGATATATTGATGATATCTTCTTTCTCTGGGAAGGTCAACTCCATGATCTCAATAAATTTATCTCCCTTCTGAATATCAATAACTTGAACCTGAAATTATCCTGTGAAATGAGTCAAGAATGTATCAATTTCTTAGACTTAACCATAAGATTGGATGAGGAAGGTAATCTCCTCACGGATAACTTCAGAAAAGCTACTGCAACAAACAGCATTTTGCATGCCAAAAGTTCACATTTTCCCCCAACCATTAAGGCCATTCCCAAGGGTGAACTCCTGCGAATCAAGAGAAATTGCTCTGATGAAGGAACCTTTGAGATCAGGAAATGGGAACAGAGCAGGAGATTCAAGGACAGAGATTACAGTGGGAGAACTATCAAACGAGCCATTAGAGAATCAGATCGGTATTCTAGGGAGTCCCTTTTAAAACCCAAATTGAGATCCCAAAATGAAGAACCCATTCGATTTATTGGCACCTTCAACGCCCAATGGCGTAATATAGACTCAATATTACAAAAACATTGGCAAATTCTCAGAACAGACAGTGATCTGAACAAACTTTTACCAGCCAAAGTTAAATGCAGTTGGCGGAGGTCACCTAATGTGAGGGATAAACTTGTTCACAGCCACTTATCCAGGATAGACGTTAAGAAGACTCCCCAAGGATCTATGCAATGTGGACGCTGTAAAGCATGCAAGTACATGACTCCCACAAAATATTTTGTGGATAAATTTCAAAAGAAATGGACCATTCCATGCCTAATTACATGTTCAACTGTGGGTACAATTTACCATCTTGAATGCCCATGCAAACTAGCATACATCGGAAAAACAACCAGGCCCCTTAAAGTTAGAATATTAGAACACGTTGGAAACATACGCAACGTGGATAAAGATCTCAGCAACTTCAGAATTATCTCACCAGTGGCAAGACATTTTCAACGGTATCACAACGGCGACCCCAGTGGACTCAAGGCCTTCGGGATGAAGCATATCAAATTAGGAATTCGTGGAGGGGACCTCGATCAAGAACTTTTGAAAACTGAAACTAGGATGATCTTCCTCATGAACACTTTACATCCCTCTGGCCTCAATGAGACCAATAGTTACAGTTCATTTTTATGAATACATGATGCCACGTCCCTGTGAGACCAACAGTTACAGTTCATTTCCTATACTATGTCACGTCTTTCTCTCAGCATAGATGTCACAGTTTGTTTTTATTTATTAAATACTGTCTTAGTTTTCATTTTAATCTAACATCAGTCATTTTATTTTATCCCTTTTTTTTTTTTAATCTTTATGTTTTAGTGGCCCTTCCGGGAGGAGGTAGAATTAAAATATTAAACCCATCCCGCAAGAATTGGATTATCAGCATCTACCACATTACGGCATTGGCATATTAGGATTAGACTACGAGTGATCTAAAAGAGCATGTCACCCACAGGCAGGAGGACACAAACATGTTCAATGGCCCAACACAAATTTTGCACTTTCTGTCACATGAATTTTGGTACACTTTTTACTTTTTTTGATTCATGTTTTGTAGTTTTTCAACACCACAGGGCACTTGATTTGGCACTTATCTCAATTTATTTTGGATTATCACATCACATGGTCACACATTGACCTCTTATTAATGAGGGGAATGTTCACCAAAAAAAGGTGAATCCATTTCTTTTTACCTCACTTTCAGTAGCACACACTATCTTGGAGCATAGGTATAGTTTGTCACATATCTGATCACATGGAACTCACCCATTAAGATGCACAGCATCTTAATAATATCATTGGTGGTTTTACTCCTTACAAACGAGCAGGGTTCAAGAGAACCACAGTGACCTGGGTATCCAAATAGATACAGGGTTGTCTCAAAAAATCAGTAGGAGCATGAAATATGAGGAGCAGCACTTATTGCTTGTTATATCAGTCGTCCACCAACCCAGCCCAATTTTTAAGTTGTGCAAAATATTTAGATACACAATGTAGAGGCCAATGGGTCTCCACGTATTAATTGATAATATGCAGTGTAGGGGCAGGATAATCCATTTCTATTGGGACCATCTATATTGCACAGAATAGGAATCATATGATAGGTAGTCCTAATAATTAGGATATTGCAGTTTCTCAGCAATGCATTGGATTTCATTTCTAATATTAATGCATTCACCAATGTGGGGGATCTCCCGGGGGATTAAAAGGATGACACAGGGAATTTAAAAAGTCATAAGGAATTCTCACCAATGGCTGTATAATCACAATTTGGGTTAAAAATACATCAGATAAATATTTCACGATTTTTGTACATATAATGGATTGTGGGAAAATTCACAACAGGTTAATTTTAATACTAGAAGGAGTGGGCAATTATTTTGGAGCTCTATAGCAGTATTATCATTTTCAAATAAAAAATTCATATGAGTAATTACTCGGCTGATATAACACAGGGAATTTTAAAAGTTATAAGGAATTCTCACCAATGGTTGTATAATCACAATTTGGGTTAAAAATACATCAGATAAATATTTTATGATTTTTGTACATACAGTATAATGGATTGTGGGATGTCAGAAATTCACAACAGGTTAATTCTGATACTAGAAGGAGTGTGCAATTATTTTGGAGCTTTATAGCAGTATTGTCCCTTTCAAATAAAAATTCATATGAGTAACTACTCGGCAGATATAACTGTACACTGAAAGTGAAGTACTCTCATTACAATACAGGCATGGGTATCAACAGCATCACATAGGGTCCAGTAACTAGATAATCAACGACAGATTGAATGTGTCTGGACCAGAATCTTCAGTGCAGTGACGGCCGTGAATTAGAGCCGCCGACCATGTGACCAGGAGATTGTTCGGGATTGGCCCGTTCAAACCAATAAATAGCCTGTCAGGGCAGACATTCGGGTTAAGCCTAGAAAAAGCTGTATGCGAAATGCGCGCATCGGCACCCACTTCTGCTCCGATGCTCTTACATTGATGAATGTTATATTGTGTGTACCTGTGGTTGTCAGATTGCTGCACGGTGATCATGGGAATACCCCGTGGATCGGACAAATGCTGATCAATTAAGAAACCGTTGCAAGCTCTGACTTCCATGTCAATTGTTACTCTAACCAGTAAAATTATTATTAGCAACAGTATGTGAATTATATGTTTCAAACCAGTGGCAATTAGTACTGCACGGTCTACACGGGAATGCCCGCTGATCAGACTAACGTCGAGTAATCACAGGCTGATGCAGTATCAATATTCAGTTCATTTGTAAATTATAGCGTGTACCTGCGGTTGTCAGATTGCTGCATGGTGATTACGGAAATACCCCGTGGATCGGACAAAGGCTGATCAATTAGAAACCATTGTAAGCTCTGACTTCTAGGTTAATGGTTACTTTAACCAGTAAAATCTTTATCAGCAGCAGTATGTGAATTATATACTTCGAACTGTTGGCAATCAGCATTGCACGGCTAACACGGGAATGCCCGCTGATCAGACTAGTGCCGAGTAACTACATGCTGATGCAGTATTAATATTCAATTCATTTGCAAACTGTAGCACTCTCTTTTAGAGGAGCATTGTGTCCTGTCTACTGTTACTCGAACCAGCAATATTCTCATTAGCAGCAGGATGTTAATTACATGTTCTAACTGTTGGCAATCAGTACTGCACGGCTAACACGGGAATGCCCGCTGATCAGACTAGTGCCGAGCAACTACATGCTGATGCAGTATTAATATTCAATTCATTTGCAAACTGTAGCACTCTCTTTTAGAGGAGCATTGTGTCCTGTCTACTGTTACTCGAACCAGTAATATCCCCATTAGCAGCAGTATGTTGGTTACATGTTCTAACTGTTGGCAATTAGCACTGCACGGCTAATACGGGAATATCTACTGATCAGTTTTAACAATTATATGCTGCTGTAGCACTATTACCTAGTTTATTTACAAACTATAGCACTCCCCTCAGCATTAACGGGTATCCTGAATCACCGCTGATAGGACAAACGCTTGTGCAATTGTGGCAACACAGTTTTACTCATAATAAAGTATGCCTAAACTCATTTTATTTTGCAACAAAGTTGTCCAGTATTGACTCAAATCAGAAGACTATCATATAGTCCATATAGGGATATCAGATAATTGGAGTTTTAATCAATTTCAGCGGTTACGGCATAGGTATTGTCCCATTTGTACTAATACACAGCGTTATCACTCACAGCATCCCATACCTTGGATGCTTTGAAGGTCAATTTATTAATCTATGACATATTAACCAATAACATCTTCACTAGCAGCAGCATGTGAATTACATACTCCAACTGATGATAACGAGTACGGCACGGCCAGTACGGGAATATCTATCGATCGTATTAATGCTGAGTAATTACATGCTGATGTAGTGCTAATAATCAGGTTATTTGTAAACCTCAGCACTCTCTTGAACAGCAGCTTGTATTTTGAATTGAGTAGGGACTGAGAAGTATAGTACTACCGATACGGGAATCAAGGTTAATAGGACAAATGCTGGTACAATCACTGGAGCACAGCTATACTCACACTATAAATAAAGTCGTGCCAAACTCATTCCATCTCACAACAAAATTGATTTGTATTATGTTAGGATATATGACCACCACAGGGTCAATATAGGAATATTGGATACTTACCTCTTACAGGAGGGGGAAGCGTGACATTATCACTGCGCGGCCGCCTCTATGTCGTTTAAGTACAGTCGCATCAACACACTATATTAAGCCTACTTTCAGAACTGCAGTTCACCCATATAAGGGGCAATTGATAGCTAGACAGGCTGCATAACTGCAATTTATTCTGATTATGATCAATAGCTGGATATTTCATTTCATTGTGACTGGTGAAGAGTGCACAAACTGGCAGCGCACAACATTTATTAATCGACAGAAGAATATCAGATAGCCACAATTGTTTGAAACATAAGAGATACATTAGTGTTCATTTGTCCACAAGGACACTTTTTGGATGTACACACATTAATACATCAATATATATATAATAGCCAATGCAATCATCGGAGCAGATGAATTTTTAATCTTTATCACTTTTCTATCTCAGAGCACATTCTTGAATCTCTATTCTTTTTACCTCTATATTTCGCATGTTGACCCAATACGGGTCTTTTTATTAACAAATAAAAGTTATATTTTATTACATTACACTATGTATTGGTGTGCACTGATGTTTTCTCAAACTGGGTAGAGGCATTTCCTGCCGCCACGAATGCTGCTGTGTTTACTGCAAAGAAAAATTGCGCAGAAATTTGTGTGTAGATAATGGTACCCCTAGAAGTAGGAGCAAAGCTTAAAATTGTACTATTGTGATCATAGATACTGCCACTAGTATTATGTAGCTTCGGAACCACTCCCAGATCTTCACTCGACGAATCACCCTCTTCGAAATTTGTTTTTGTTTTGGTATTTGTGTCTTTTTGGGTTGTTTTTGGAAGACAACCTCATGTCATGATTGATCCGCACAATGATCAGAAATACACCAATGAGGTGACAGTACAGTACCTTGTTGAGATGAGCCAGCATTTGAGAACTTGACAAAAGAACTTGAAACTGTTGATTGCTGGTATGCCAAATGCTAATTGTCTTGATTGTGAACCAAGAGACTGTGTGATTGCTCTTACGCTCAGGTTGCCTAATAGACAGGTGGGAAGGACCATACCAAGATTTGTTGACAGCACTAAAGGTTGCCGAAAGAAAGACTTGGGTCCACTCGTCCCACTGCAAGAAGGTCGCTGACCCGGAGAGAACTCGTGACAAAGTCGTTTATTGCTCACATTCATCGAGTTTGTGTGTTCGAAGTGAACTGTGTGTTCGAAGTGAACTGTGTGTTCAAAGAGCAAGGTGGAGAGCAAAGTGAACTGTGTGTTCCAAGTGAACTGTGTGTCCAAAGAGCAAGGCAAAGAGAACCTTGTATCACCAGAGACTCTGTTCCGTGAAGACTGAGAGGCGACACTGTTGGACACTACCTGAGTGTACTAAAGGATTGCAGAAAGACCAGTCATTGTAATTGATTTGTTATGAACAAGAGTTGTTTTGTTCTATTTCTCTTTTCTCTCTTTCCCGCTGACAAACATTTTCTTTCAGGATATTCTATTTTTGCGAGGGTTTTTTTATGAGGAGTCGAGTGTGGGACTGGAACTGGTTCTGTAGGAAGGAGTGATCTCCTTATAGGATCCCAGGATTAGCCGATCAGTTTGTTAAAGTCAGAGAAAAATCAAAGGTCTAGTAGTTATGGAGTACAGAGGTAATCAGGAACAGTCAGACAATGGCTATTCACACATTGCAGATAAAGAGCTCATTAATATATGTGGAAGAAAGGTTTATGAGTGGCTCTCCCCAAACTCCGAAGGTTTACGTTATTTAGGAAGGACACTACTTATAACCCTTGTTCAATGATTAAACAGACCTAGCATACGTTCCAGAAATGGAAACACAGAAAATGATAGGAATATGTAGATCATGAAAATTTTATATGTCACTGTCACGATTTGTTTGTGTCTTCTTCACCTACCCAGCAGAACCTCAATTGAATCCAAACATCAGTGTACAAAGATGTAGGTACATGTATGTGTGAAATGTTCGTCGCAAATCAGACATTATAGGCCAAAGCACTGTCCCAGCATACTCTATAGGTTGAATGTTGTCCCACACCCAACCAGTGGTCCCATGACCGCCGAGTGCATATAGAGGATGTCTGGTCCTCCTCCCTGTCTTCCCCAAATATAGTCAAGCGTCTGATTTGCGAAATGCATACATACTTGTGTCTAGGTCACCGATTATGGTATGAAATATTTTTTTCTTATGTTAATAATTGATGGCAGTTATTGTTTACTGCCAAAGGTTGGACTGTCGAAGTCAAAAATATTACATAAAGAGAACATGCAAACTCTACACACATATAAGTCACTATACTTGCAAATACGCGCAGCGAGCACAGCAATATATGGTAACACACGCATTTACACGGACATGCCACAGAGATGGATTCGACACTTATTTCATACAGTACATAATTATAATAATATTAAGCGCCAGACATCATGATAATTTAAAATTATATCTAATGAATTAATGTCATGAATGTGTATTATTTGAACGAAGCAAGATAGACCTGTCATATTTACTATTAAAACAACCAGCTTAATGTGTAGATTAATTTGATACTTGTTATTAAGTTGTAGGACATTGTGACAGATAGTTATGATTAAATGTATATAAGCTAAAATCACTTTTGTTAGAACAATGGATGTTCCGAATAGGACAGTGGACAGGAAGCTCAGGCCAGCCCCTTTGGACGTCCCCAGGGCTGAGCCTGTTCAGCACATACAAAGGAACTGGTGACTCATCGTGAATCCCTCCCCCAGAAACTAGATAACACACTGATCACACAGGAAGGTAGTTCCTGTTTTGGTCTCAGAGTTGCTGTAAGGTCTCAGAGGAAGATGGAGTCCCAGCATTACATTACAGAGAGAGAGAGTGATATAGAAAGACGAATTTATATAACTTAAGGATAATGGTATTGTATCACTGGCATGTAACTGAAACTGTATGTAACTGTATGTAATTGTATGTTTTAACCATAGGCGTGTGCAGCACATTTTATTAGGGGGTGCACTATTGGAGTGGCATGTCTAGCACCGCCTATTGGGCGTGACTAACACCGCCTATTGGGGCATGTCTAACACCACCTATTGGACGTTACTAACACCACCCATTGGGGCATGGTTGATGCTAGATTCAAGTGGGCTAACTGACCTTTTCCGTCAGGGAGGAGCTATGACACAAGGGGGAGGAGCTAGGCCAGCGGGATAGTTCCTCTACTATTCATGCCACCACCTAGTACCTTTAGTAATCACGTGGCGAGCGAGCGAGCCACCGAGCCTGAAACGTGATGAACGAAGCGAGCCCGCGAGGGTACTTTTCGGGTACCCTGTTCGGCCATAGCTCCTCCCCCTGGTGACGTGTCTCCTCCCCTAGGTACGTCAGAAGGTCCCTTCTCCCACTCCGATACAGAATCAACCATTGGGGCATGTCTAGCACTGCCTATTGGGCATGTCTAGCACTGTATATTGGCTCCTAATTGCAAACTAAATAATATAGGGAATCTGATTAAGTAGAGTGTACAGCACTGGGACCTCATTGGCATCTGATAGTTGCCCCCTATATTACAGCAGATATATTATATTGCCTGTTGTGTGAATGGCTTAGAAGGTGGGTGTTGGTGGTTTATTTAAGAAACTCTGCACATGAAAAAAAAATAAAAAGGATTACATATATATATATATATATATATATATATATATTAGCTGATCCAAGCATTCAGTAGTTCAATTGACTATAGGTGCACTCAAGAAACTACTGAATGCTTTGCTCAGCCACTATACATAATTTAAGTATTTAAAAAAAATAAAAAATTAATAAGTGCACCCACAGATCTAATTTTTTTCTTTTTTGTATCTTACTGTATTTGGCCATATACATGAAGTTCTGTGGATGCACTCAGGAAAAAATAAATAAATAAAAAGAGAATAATGGTTATAGAAATATATTTCTCAAGAGTGCACTGTGCACACTGCACCTACAGATCTCATTAGTGGCATAACTAGAAATTCTGCACCCACAAGCCAAAAAAGTTTCCGTTATGCCACACACAACAATGCCCCTGACACATTATGCACCACAGTAAAGCTTCAAATTACTTTTAAATTACCTGCTCGTTGCCAGGGGTTTCGTGCTCTGGGTGTCATGCTTGTTGCCAGGGGTGTAATGCTCTGGGTGTAATGCTCGTTGCTAGGTGTCTCATGCTCTTGGTGTCATGTTTGTATGCCAGGGGTCTCATGCTCTTGGTGTCATGCTCGTTGCCAGGGGTTTCATGCTCTGGGTGTAATTCTCATTGCTAGGGGTTTCGTGCTCTGGGTGTCATGCTTGTTGCCAGGGGTGTAATGCTCTGGGTGTAATGCTCGTTGCTAGGTGTCTCATGCTCTTGGTGTCATGTTTGTATGCCAGGGGTCTCATGCTCTTGGTGTCATGCTCGTTGCCAGGGGTTTCATGCTCTGGGTGTAATTCTCATTGCTAGGGGTTTCGTGCTCTGGGTGTCATGCTTGTTGCCAGGGGTGTAATGCTCTGGGTGTAATGCTCGTTGCTAGGTGTCTCATGCTCTTGGTGTCATGTTTGTATGCCAGGGGTCTCATGCTCTTGGTGTCATGTTCGTTGCCAGGGGTGTCATGCTTATTGACAGGGGTGTATGTGGCTGGCACTACCGCCAGCACTGAGCGCTCCCGGCACATCCGGGTAATGCTGCTGTGCTGCATAGGAACACGGGAGTCTGATGCTAGAGGTCAAGTATGACCTCTAGCATCTGTCTCCTCCAAGGCTGCAGCCATTTTTGGAGGTCACTGAGACAGCTGATTGCGTGCTGCAGCCTGCCCTGTTGCTGAGCCTGCAGCTGCTCCTGCAGGGGAATGACAGGGGGCCAGGTCAGCCATGGGGAATAAAATTACGTAGTATATGTTTACAGCAGTACATCCATGATAGTTAGTTACAAAACCAAAAAAATTAGATCCACTGACGTAACTACAGCTCCCGCAGCCACTGCGGGGGATGGAGGCTCCAGGCTTTCAGGGGGGAACAAAGCCAAGCCCCCGCAGTTGCTGCAGGAGCTGTAGTTGTGTCAATGGATCTTTTTTTTTGGTTTTGTAACAAACTATCATGAATTTACTGCTGTAAACATATACTACATAATTTTATTCCCCATGGCTGGCCTGGCCTCTCTCTCTTTCCCTTGCATGCTCAGTGGCAGGGTAGGCTGCAGCACGCAGTCAGCTGTCTCAGTGACATTGACAGACAGAGAGAATCTCACCCTCTGCTAAACTGTCTCTGGCTCCCTCAACTGTGTCCTCTGCTCTGGGCTCCGAGTCCTTCTGAGAGTAGCTGCATGGGCTGGGCCAGTGGCATCGCCAGGTGGAAGGTGCAGGGGCCAGGGCACACATGGGCTGAGAGTGCGGTAAGAAAGCACAGGCAGGGAGGGCTCGCGGTGTGACACGTCACAACGCTAGGCGGAGCCTGACGTCAGTCCTCCCTTAGAATACGCAGTAGAGCAAGGCTATACTGATACTGTACATCGTCCACGGTGGGCGGATGGCGGCGGGTGCAGCGGGGTCCGGGTGGGGGGTGGTTCACAGTAGACAGCAACGAATGAGCAGCACTTCGGCGGGCTGGGCTCGGTGGCCCCTCGCTGGCTACGGCAGCGGCGATCATCATTTAATGTCAGTGCTGCTGTAGCAGGCATGATGTGCGGGGGGTGCCGGACATTAGGGGGTGCATGTGCGCACCAGGCACCCCCCATGCGCACGCCTATGGTTTTAACTGCTTACTGTGTGAGTTGTAATCATGTAACTATAGGTATACTGTACTTTGTAATATATATTGAATCCATATCCTTTTTAATAACAAATATATACATCAATGAGCTTTGGAACTCAGATAATGTGTGGGTGTATTGTTTTCTCTTATGGAATGCAGTGTGGTGCGATGTATAGCGCACATTCATGGGATATGGTAATAAGAGGTGCAGGCGTTTACAATATATATTAAAGCGGGCATTTTAAATATTTGTGAGAAATCAATTTGGCATTCTTACTCCACATTTGAATCTCATTGTTTAGCTGTGGAAAAATAAATAAACCTCCAGGGCAATGGTGGAGTCTGCCAAATATGAAAGTAGGTAAGCCTGTTCCTCTTGGTATTACAGATTCACCAGCTGTATCTATTGACTTGGAAAAAGGTGGAGTTCAAATAATGCTCCTAACTAGAGGTTTAGATTTATAAACAAACTATATATATATATATAAAGCAGCATAGGACTGGCAATCCGCAATCATTCAAATTAGCCGGTGCCTTCACATATACAAATGTATAAAATATATAGATTCCAGGTGCGTCACTCTGCGTTAATAAAGACATCATTAAACCATAGTGGTAACCACTATGGTTTAATGTCTTTATTAATGCCAAGTGACGCACCTGGAATCTATATACACTGCTCAAAAAAATAAAGGGAGCACTAAAATAACACATCCTAGATCTGAATGAATGAAATATTCTTATTAAATACTTTGTTCTTTACATAGTTGAATGTGCTGACAGCAAAATCACACAAAAATTATCAATGGAAATCAAATTTATTAACCCATGGAGGTCTGGATTTGGAGTCACCCTCAAAATTAAAGTGGAAAAACACACTACAGGCTGATCCAACTTTGATGTAATGTCCTTAAAACAAGTCAAAATGAGGCTCAGTAGTGTGTGTGGCCTCCACGTGCCTGTATGACCTCCCTACAACCCACACAAGTGGCTCAGGTAGTGCAGGTCATCCAGGATGGCACATCAATGCGAGCTGTGGCAAGAAGGTTTGCTGTGTCTGTCAGCGTATGTCCAGAGCATGGAGGTGCTACCAGGAGACAGGCCAGTACATCAGGAGACGTGGAGGAGGCCGTAGGAGGGCAACAACCCAGCAGCAGGACCGCTACCTCCGCCTTTGTGCAAGGAGGAACAGGAGGAGCACTGCCAGAGCCCTGCAAAATGACCTCCAGCAAGCCACAAATGTGCATGTGTCTACTCAAACGATCAGAAACAGACTCCATGAGGGTGGTATGAGGGCCCGACGCCCACAGGTGTGGGTTGTGCTTACAGCCCAACACTGTGCAGGACGTTTGGCATTTGCCAGAGAACACCAAGATTGACAAATTCGCCACTGGCGCCCTGTGCTCTTCACAGATGAAAGCAGGTTCTCACTGAGCACATGTGACAGACATGACAGAGTCTGGAGACGCCAAGGAGAACGTTCTGCTGCCTGCAACATCCTCCAGCATGACCGGTTTGGCAGTGGGTCAGTAATGGTGTGGGGTGGCATTTCTTTGGGGGGCCGCACAGCCCTCCATGTGCTCGCCAGAAGTAGCCTGACTGCCATTAGGTACCGAGATGAGATCCTCAGACCCCTTGTGAGACCATATGCTGGTGCGGTTGGCCCTGGGTTCCTCCTAATGCAAGACAATGCTAGACCTCATGTGGCTGGAGTGTGTCAGCAGTTCCTGCAAGCCGAAGGCATTGATGCTATGGACTCGCCTGCCCGTTCCCCAGACCTTTATCCAATTGAGCACATCTGGGACATCATGTCTCGCTCCATCCACCAATGCCATGTTGCACCACAGACTGTCCAGGAGTTGGCGGATGCTTTAGTCCAGGTCTGTGAGGAGATCCATCAGGAGACCATCCGCCACCTCATCAGGAGCATGCCCAGGCGTTGTAGGTAGGTCATACAGGAATGAAGAGGCAACAGACACTACTGAGCCTCATTTTGACTTGTTTTAAGGACATTACATTAAAGTTGGATCAGCCTGTAGTGTGTTTTTCCACTTTAATTTTGAGGGTGACTCCAAATCCAGACCTCCATGGGTTAATACATTTGATTTCCATTGATAATTTTTCTGTCATTTCTGCATTGACTTACACTATTTTTTTAAAATTGTTTTTATCTTTTTTTGGGGAGATATATCAAGCCTTGGAGAGAAATAAAGAAGCAATCACTTAACTTATTCTAGCAGCCTGTAAAATGACAGAAGATGGATGATTGGTACTTCATCACTCGCAACTTTATCTTGCCTCAAGGCTTAACACATCTCCCCTCTAGTTCAGTGTTTGATTGTTAAACAGATTGTTTCTACTTTATGATATACTCTAATGTTTATTTATTTCAATTCTAACTATTGGGTAAATTTACTAAAGGTTGGTTTTAGAACTATTTTAAATTGATTTAAACCATCTAAAATAGACTGCATTTCCAAAGTCAAAATCTGCCTATTTATCATACGCATATTTATTCCACTTCAATTGAAACCTAACATTGATGTCATCCGGATTTAGCATATCTATATGCAGGCCCGGTGCAAGGTCTCTCTACACCCTAGGCAAAGCTTCACCCTGGTGCCCCCTAACCTGCAACCCTCCTGCAGGAGGTGCATCAGGGCTAAAAGTACCAGCTGTGTAGGCACCCCTCAAAAGCCATAGTTACATCCGCCTCCTATGTGCTTTCACGTGACTTGATATTACACGTTTCGGTACAGAGGAAGCGCTGAGGCACTATGTGGTACAACCTGATAGTGGTGGCTGCACCTGATTAGACCCGCAGCAGCAGCCAGCGTATTATAAAAAGAGAAGGCCAAATACAGAGACATCCTTCATTATTTTGCTAGATGAATTCAGTGGCGCCCTCCAGGGGCTGGCGCCCCTAGGCAGCCTCCTATAGCTGCCTAATGGTAGAGCCGGCCCTGTCTATATGCTGTCGGTTTTGAACTTTCAGTTCAGATACATAAGCAAATCGAAGAGACAAAATTTGCAGAAAAGGTGAAGATATTCATCCGTGCCCAGGGCGCTATAACATAAATATCAATACATATAGACAGGTGCTTGAAAATAAGAATCAGAATACATCCCTTTAATATGGAAGCTGACTGTTGGATCTTGCTATTCTTCAATCCCAATAAGAAAGTTCAAAGTAGATTCACAGTTTTCAGACCCGTTCAGGATGACTTGTCCAAGCTCATACAGAGGGGGGAAAGACACAAAAACAACAACATACGGCCTCAAAAAGGATGAAGGAAAGAACCTTGGTTTATCCAACAAAGGAAGGCGTACCCCACTCACACAAATTAAATGTAGTATAAGCACATAAAGGTATCTTTAAAATGGAAAATACTTCATATACACGATTCTAGACTGTATTAGCCGTATCTTCAAATTCTGGGATAATTAATTTAAGATAGTTTTAGCGTTCCTGACACTCACACAGGAATGTGTAAAATGTTGGAGGGTATGTGATATGTCCTGTCAGGAGAACTCCTTAGGCAGTAAGCAATGAAAGGGGAGTGTGTGCCCTGAGGTAACAGTCCGGAGAGGTGAGCACTGCCCAGTGTGGGAGATAGCCTAACTCAGCAGCGGTATCGGACCTGAGAAGGCAGTGACAGAAGGGGATTCCCTGTCAGGAGGTGGACAGTGAGGCGGCACTTCCACTGACAAGCTAGTCAGGAGCTGGCCACATCCCCATATAAGGCGGGTAGAAAGGAGGTGCCTGACACATATAAGGGAAGTGGAGTATAGAATCTGAGGGGATAACCCTTTGTGGACAGAGCAGCAGAGAGACACAGGCTTCCCCATCTGACAGCCGTAAACAGCTAGGATCCCCATATAAGTGACAGGAGAGATGTCACAGCAGAGGTGTCACCGGGTGTGGTGACACCTGGTGCGCACCCTTCATATGCCAGCGCACCAGAGGCGCTTTCACTGTAAAAGGGGGCATGGCCACAAAGAAAGGGGGGCATGGCCTCGCGGTTCATCACTCTGGGGGCGTGCCCAGCATCTCCGGAGATGCTGGGCTGTACTGGGCTGCCCCCGGAGACTGTCTGCAGCGCTGTCGGCTCTTCTGTTATGACAGGAGCCAGGTGCTGTAGCAGAATTTCACACTGCAACACCAGGCTCCTATCACTGCGGAGGAGCCCACAGATTGGTGTCACCGCTCTTAGGCGTCACACCCGGGTGCAGGCCGCACCCGCCTTGTGACACCACTGTGTCACAGTAATCCTTTTGTGCACCACATAATAACTAGGAGCCATTAAAAAAAATCATAGACACTGAACTTATCCAATGCAAACAAGTCCCTGCAGTGCTGTGCATATTGATTGACTACATTGCAGCGTCATAGTGCACTCACAAATAGCTATGTTTGAATAAAAGAAACTATAATCTGCAGCCTTTCATGCGTTCCCCAGTAATGACAGTCTAATAAAGCTCTGCTAGCTACTAAAAATCTCTGCATATTTGACCAATGCTAAGGATGTATAGCAGAATGGAGATCTAAGAGTCTTTTGGTGTTTCAGGAGAAAGGGGACTCTGAGTACACTGACTAGCTAATAGCAGTTAACCTCTTGTAAACTTCATATTGTAAAAAGCAACAGGCAAGTGCATTATTGCATGAGATTCCACTATCCAGTATTTTACGATAAAAACATTTTCCTACTCACCTATTCATCTACATACCTACCCTGGAGAGAGTTATAAAATGTGCCACCATCTGATGTTCACGTGGTTAAATTGAAGATAGATGTTATTAATGTTACTACAGTTACTTTTTTGACATCATAGTATATATATATATATATATATATGTATATGTACACTGCTCAAAAAAATAAAGGGAACACTAAAACAACACATTGTAACTCCAAGTCAATCACACTTCTGTGAAATCAAACTGTCCACTTAGGAAGCAACACTGCTTGACAATCAATTTCACATGCTGTTGTGCAAATGGAACAGACAACAGGTGGACATTTTAGGCAATTAGCAAGACACCCCCAATAAAGGAGTTGTTCTGCAGGTGGTGACCACAGACCACTTCTCAGCTCCTATGCTTTCTGGCTGATGTTTTGGTCACTTTTGAAAGCTGGTGGTGCTTTCACTCTAGTGGTAGCATGAGACAGAGTCTACAACCCACACAAGTTGCTCAGGTAGTGCAGGTCATCCAGGATGGCACATCAATGCGAGCTGTGGCAAGAAGGTTTGCTGTGTCTGTCAGCGTATGTCCAGAGCATGGAGGTGCTACCAGGAGACAGGCCAGTACATCAGGAGATGTGGAGGAGGCCGTAGGAGGGCCACAACCCAGCAGCAGGACTGCTACCTCCGCCTTTGTGCAAGGAAGAACAGGAGGAGCACTGCCAGAGCCCTGCAAAATGACCTCCAAATGTGCATGTGTCTACTCAAACGATCAGAAACAGACTCCATGAGGGTGGTATGAGCTTACAGCCCAACACCGTGCAGGACGTTTGGCATTTGCCAGAGAACACCAAGATTGGCAAATTCACCACTGGCGCCCTGTGCTCTTCACAGATGAAAGCAGGTGCTCACTGAGCACATGTGACAGATGTGACAGAGTCTGGAGACGCCAAGGAGAACATTCTGCTGCCTGCAACATCCTCCAGCATGACCGGTTTGGCAGTGGGTCAGTAATGGTGTGGGGTGGTATTTCTTTGGGGGGCTGCACAGCCCTCCATGTGCTCGCCAGAGGTAGCCTGACTGCCATTAGGTACCGAGATGAGATCCTCAGACCCCTTGTGAGACCATATGCTGGTGCGGTTGGCCCTGGGTTCCTCCTAATGCAAGACAATGCTAGACCTCATGTGGCTGGAGTGTGTCAGCAGTTCCTACAAGACGAAGGCATTGATGCTATGGACTGGCCCTCCCGTTCCCCAGACCTGAATCCAATTGAGCACATCTGGGACATCATGTCTCGCTCCATCCACCAACGCCACATTGCACCACAGACTGTCCAGGAGTTGGCGGATGCTTTAGTCCAGGTCAGGGAGGAGATCCTTCAAGAGACCTTCCGCCACCTCATCAGGAGCATGCCCAGGCATTGTAGGTAGGTCATACAGGCACGTGGAGGCCACACACACTACTGAGCCTCATTTTGACTTGTTTTAAGACATTACATCAAAGTTGGATCAGCCTGTAGTATGTTTTTCCACTTTAATTTTGAGCGTGACTCCAAATCCAGATCTCCATGGGTTAATAAATTTGATTTCTATTGATAATTTTTCTGTGATTTTGTTGTCAGCACATTCAACTATGTAAAGAACAAAGTATTTAATAAGAATATTTCATTCATTCAGATCTAGGATGTGTTATTTTAGTGCTCCCTTTATTTTTTTGAGCAGTATATATATATATATATATATATACAGGTTGAGTATCCCTTATCCAAAATGCTTGGGACCAGAGGTATTTTGGATAACGGATTTTTTCGTATTTTGGAATAACTGCATACCATAATGAGATATCATGGTGATGGGACCTAAATCTAAGCACAGAATGCATGTATGTTTCATATACATCTTATACACACAGCCTGAAGGTCATTTTAGACAATATTTTTTATAACTGTGCATTAAACAAAGTGTGTGTATATTCACACAATTCATTTATGTTTCATATACACCTTATACACACAGCCTAAAGGTCATTTAATACAATATTTTTAATAACTTTGTGTATATTAAACAAAGTTTGTGTACATTGAGCCATCAAAACACAAAGGTTTCACTATCTCACTCTCGCTCAAAAAAGTCTGTATTTCGGAATATTCCGTATTTCGGAATATTTGGATATGGGATACTCAACCTGTATATATATATATATATATATTGTGGCAGTCCAGTCCGGAACATGGTGGTTCCTTGCCCTCCAGCCGTACCACTTCAAGGTCCAGCACAGAGCAGGAGTATTACAGGGCAATGCGGATGCCCTTTCAAGGACGTTCCTCTCCTCAAAAGGTGCAGATCCCTGTGGGGTGAAGCTAGAGGGGGGGGGGAGGACTCTGAGAGAGACCAACCTGAAAAGGGGTACGCCTGCTGAGATTGGCGAGCAGGCATGTGCGCCAAAGAAGGACTCAGCTTCACTCGTAGGCTTGAAGCTTAGGGGGAGGATATGTGGCAGTCCAGTCCGGATGCCACCCCGGTGTTTGCAGAATAGGGCACGACAGTTCGGGTGCCCGGGCTAAGGCGACCTGGGTTTAGGCCTGGACCAAGAGGAAGCCCCAGGGAGGTGTTGGAACACAGCAGGTTGTCTCTTTAATGTTGTGTCAAAGATCATCTGGCAGTTGGAAATTCTATTATTGTATTGCTGTTGATACACAGAAATACCCTGCAATTTCATACATGAGATCCCATCCATGCAGGTCCGGTCCAGGTATTGGAGCAAGCGCTCCCAGCAATCAGGCACACCTGTGCCACACTTTTCTAAAGCTCGTTAGGGCAAGGGCTTAGGGCTCCTGATGTCAACAAGTAGCCAGGCGATAGAGGGCGGGCCAGTGGCAGTGGCAAACGCAGGATTTATAGAGGGGGGTTTCCAAATGCAATCTGCAAATATCTCACTCTGTGGAATATGGAATACAGTATAGATGATCTATAGTATAGGCTGTATCAAATATATTTCAATAAAATAAATAAGATAATTGGTCAGGAAAAGGTTAAACATACTATAATAAATAAATGCACAAACATTATAGAACCAGTACTGCACTTTCTAAACACACATTCTCCCACCTCACGGTAAGGCACCTGTCTCTTCTTACTGGTAGCTACTCTTTGGTCCAGTGCACTGAATGAGGGGTCAGAACCACACACACAGCAAACTTAATAGAAAAAACTGCTACCACTGGGCATGATGTGGCAGTGACTTTAGTAATTGTATTATATACCATTGGTATTGTTGTCATAATTTGCCAATAGCCAAGAGGAGGGGGGTTTCTGGGCAACCGGAACCCCCCCCCCCCTGCGTTTGCCTATGAGTGGGTTAGAGACAGGGAGCCTGAGAATGTATAAATGCTGTTTGTGAACTGGTACCTAATTGAGGTTCCCCTTGAACATGCTGCCAAAAGTCTGTTTACTGTACTGTGGAAATAAACGGACTGCTTTTCTTTTATACAACTGAAGTGCAAGTGAAATTAAGACAATTTAACTGAAAGAGACTGAGTTTATTTAACCAAGACACCATCATTGCTAAGTTATATTTGTCAGGTGACACTACCATCCCTTCGCTAGCTTCATCTTCTTTGAATAGAACTGAGATACATTGACATTATTACTGGCCAGGATTCTTTATATATCTGTGTGCCAATTCCCCATTGCAACTCTGTGGCCCCACAAAATTCTGCAAGAGCTACAACATTATTTGCAGGTAAAGATCATTATACTTTGGCTATGGAAAGCTAGAAATGTAGTAATTGTTTTTGACAAGTGTGCTTTTCATCACTCTTTTCATTACCACATAGATTGTGATTCTAATACAGTATGCTAATATCTGTGATTCAGTTGATTGTCTTTAGAATTTTTTAATAATCCATTGTTATGTGAACTGTAGCAAATTTACTTCTCTTTATCCTTCTTTGATGCCCAATTCTTCTTGTGATTATCCATCTTTTATGCCAATTAACCAATCATCATTCTGTATCCCGAGTTCATTGCGGATCAATAAAAAGATATCCTATTGAAATTGCTGACTCAATCCTGTTTTGTATTAATCAATCCTACCTCTCTGAACACGATACTATAGAACAAGGTACGGGAGAAGCATTTTAGGGGAAAGGTCGTCACATAGCTACCTAACACCTGTGATACCTCAACCACTTAGACATACCCGCCAACCGCGGGGTGTTACTTAAGTGTGCATGCTGTATATGCACATATGTATGTAAAATTATGTAGATGTACATATCTTCTAGTTAAGTTATTGCTACTGCAATTTAAAATAATCAAGTTCCCATATACCAAACTTGCTGTTCTACCCGTTCTTCACACGGGAGTTTCTGATTTTCACGGTTGGAAATATAAATGAGTGTTAAAAATAATGGTAAATAAATGGTAAATCTATAGAGCTGTAAATATGAGTCGTCTTAATGTAAGTAAATATAAATCCATGGATCTTGGCATTACCCGAGGAGCACCCGTAGCAGATATGGTAAAAGTGACAGGACCATTTTTGTAGTTTATTACATTCTACACACTGAAGGTGCTATCCAAATTTTGATTGGTTTGTCCGTTTGGGCGTTATTATTCATGCAACGCAAGCTACGCATCTGTAATAACATCATTATTTCAATACCCTTAGGGGAGGTTTACTAAAATTCTAATTATGTAGTTTTCCTATTTCCCATCTGCAGAATACCTATGTCAAATTTCATCTTCCTAACATATCGGTAAGTTAGAATTAGTGATGAGTCAGTCAGTGATACCCCTAACACAGGTTATTGCACATGAATGTGCATAACCTGTGTTGCTGTGCGGTGTGAGTGGGCCCAACTGGAATAATCCGGGTCGAGTGACCCGGTATTTCAACTCGGGTAGTTTGCAGGGTTGAACACGTGTTCAACCCGGCAAACTGTGCTATGTAAACGAGAGCCGGATCACATCGACCCGGCTCCCGTTCACAGTGAATGGATAGGCGGCGCTTGGTGATCATGTGATCTCCAAGCGCCACCCCAGCCGCATCACTGGCAATATCACCAACCTGGTAATAATCCGGATTGGAGATGGTAGTGTGAAAGGGGCCTGAGGCGGGTCGCAGCCAGGTAGCACCCGTGTTAGGCTCCCGGCTGCGACCCGCCTCATTTGGTGTAAAAGGGGTATTAGTGAATGAGTGAGTGAGGGCTTTTGCATTTATATATATATAGACACATGCCTCCCAAATTTAGGGTGGTGTGTAGGGGGACTCTTGCTTGTGTCTAAGGCACACGCCCGTAGATCTGAGGCATGACTTCACCTTAAATACTGCGGCTACTAGCCACACCACATTTTTGTCACGGTGGGGGCATACTTCAGCTGCTAGCCCTGCCTCCAGACGCTCTCTCCCAAGAATAGATACCTCTGTTAACCACTGCTCTGCTAAGCTAAGGTTGAGAGAGTCTCTCCCAATCCTCGCCGCCAGCACAAGGCACAAGCATGCAGGTGGGAGGGTGGATAATGGCAGAAAAGTGGACTGTCCCGCCAAAATCGGGAAGGTTGTGAGGTATGCAAATAATATGATATATCCATGATAGTAAAGCATCTTACATAGTAACCCCCTCAAATATAGGATCAATGTGGTGTTGGAGGCAATTTTGTCTGTAGTCATTAGGGGGGTAATTCCAAGTTGATCGCAGCAGGAAATTTTTTAGCAGTTGGGCAAAACCATGTGCACTGCAGGGGGGGCAGATATAACATTTGCAGAGAGTGTTAGATTTGGGTGGGTTATTTTGTTTCTGTGCAGGGTAAATACTGGCTGTTTTATTTTTACACTGCAATTTAGACTGCAGATTGAACTCACCACACCTAAAATCTAACTCTCTCTGCAAATGTTATATCTGCCTCCCCTGCAGTGCACATGGTTTTGCCCAACTGCTAAAAAATTTCCTGCTGCGATCAACTTGGAATTACCCCCTAGATACATAATAATTCCAACTCCAGCTAATATATCTCCGAGCACATGAACCTAATCATTATTTTTCAGGAAATAACAAGAGGAGAAAGCCTGTAATACAGAGTTGCCCAAACTCCACCACTTCAGTCCATTACCCTTTCTTTTATTTATTTAATGCTTATGCCAGGCATAAACGGTCAGATAAAAAGGCATTTTATCTGACCCTGCTGATATCCGGGACATACACTGGGGCAGATGTATTAAGCCTGGAGACAGCATAAGGAAGTGATAAACCAGTGATAAGTGCAAGGTGATAAATGCACCAGCCAATCAGCTCCTGTTAATTTACATATTGGAGCTGATTGGCTGGTGCGTTTATCACCTTGCACTTATCACGGCTTTATCTCTTCCTTACGCCTTCTCCAGGTTAATACATCTGTGGGATATCTCACAGTGTATGTCACCTTATATCAGCGCTCAGGGTTGGACTGGCCCACAGGGGTACAGGGGAAACCTCTGGTAGGCCCCACCCCTCCTCTAGGGATCAGGTTCCAAACTGTGCAATTGAATTATACATCATACACATGTTACATTATACTGCACAGGACAATGGTGTGTTTTCTACAGTGCATTGCTGTTTTTAATCTGGTACATTATCATGCATGTACTAGCAGTAATTACTATACACTATATATATAAAGGGTTCCAGAGCATACACTCTCTAATGGGAAGCCAAGCCTCTGTGGCAGCTGGCTACGCCCCCTATAAAGATTGACCACACCTAAGCATGGGCCCCTACCAATGCATACTCCCAGTAGGCCCTTCATGCCCCAGTCAAACACTGTCTCCCTAGGGGAGGAGACATTTCCTTGTTTTTTCCCACGTGAAGGAACAGAGGAATGTCCATCGGTTGGCTGCGGTAGGGCATACACAGCCCAATGTGGCTGACATGACACTTAAGGGGGTATTCAATTGTTTGAAAAGTCAGTTGGGTGTCTGTTTTTTCCTATCTAATAGACAGGAGAAAACAGACACCCAACTGATTTTTCAAGAGGGATTTCCTGACAGGGGACATATTTAAGTGGACTCAGAACATCAGCAAATTCCCAAATAAAAGAGATACACAGAGATCTGATCAGACACCTTTATCATCTGAGATAGAACCCTCTGATACTGAAGATATTGAGACCAGAGAGATCTATAACCAGAGACGTAGTACTAACTCCCGGACTACAGCATCCTCCTCATCAAACTCTTTTTAGAGGATATCAGGGGTACCTTCCGTGGACGCCCCGACGAATTAAAACGAGGCGGGCCAAAAGGAAGAAGAGGAAGAAAGAGATGGAGGTCTCCCCAGTCACACCGATATCCATCCAGGCGGAAGAAATAAACAAACCCGCCTTATCAGCAACCAAACTCAAAATTATTAATTTGTCCTCCCATATCCTGACTTCCGACCAGATTTCAGTCCTAGAAAAGGGTCTTTCTTTTTCGCCGACAACCACATTTGACCCATTTAAATGGAAACTAATCTAAGACTGTTTGGTCGTAAGTTGTTACTAGCCAAATACTTTAATCAAAGAAAGGGCGAAGTAAACAATACATCTACAGATGCATTATCACAACAGGATACTGAGGCAATCAGGATTCTGGAAGAATTGGCTAACGAACAGGTGGATTTTACTGAAGATCAAAATCCACAACATAAACGACCTACATGTAAAAAGAAATCCACATTCTTCCCAGGAGACCATATATGTCCAGAAATAAAGGTTTTTCTCAACCTGGTATCACGAGATTTTGACAAACTATACCAAAAACAGAAACACCACCGAAAAATAGGTAATTTGACTCATTCACAGAAGCATGCCTTAAAACAAATTCGAAGCTGGGATGACATTCTGATCAAGCCTTCAGATAAAGGCGGGAATATTGTTATCTGGCCTACCAATCTCTATCTGAGGGAAGCCAGCCGTCAATTAAATGACACCTCCTGCTATAAAATCACCTTGTTTGACCCCACTCAAAATTTTCTTATAAAATATAAGAGAATAGTTGACAGACATTTGCAGTTGGGCACGATCACAAAAGGAGAATGGGAATATCTAGCTACACCACACCCTCGAACGCCAACCTTCTACTTACTGCCTAAAGTACACAAAAATGTTAAAAATCCTCCTGGAAGGCCCATTATATCAGGTAATGGGGGCCTCCTAGAGAAAGCTAGCTGCTTTCTGGATGTAAACATCTCAGGCATCATGTTCTGACCCTTCCTTCTTACACCAAGGACACCACCGATGTATTAAGAAAGATTCATGATGTACACTTGGAGGAATCATACATATTGGTGAGCCTCGATGTTGAGGCACTATATACCTCCATTAAACATGATTTGGGGATTATGGCAGTAAGATATTTTCTATCAATTGAAGGAATAGGTGACTTTCAGGAATTTTTGTTGGAACTTTTGGAGTTTGTATTACATCACAACTACTTCCTGTTCAACAACCGCTTCCATATCCAATTAAGGGGTACTGCAATGGGGGCAGCATGTGCCCCCACCTATGCAAACTTGTTTTTAGGTTGGTGGGAGCGAGAATTTGTCTTTAGTGACAATCAAGAACATTACACCAATCACATCATCACATGGATGCGTTTCATAGATGATATTTTTATGATATGGGACGGCCCTGAAACTAAATTGGAAGAATATATCCAAACCATTAACAACAATGACATCAATTTGAAATTCACCTATACCAGCAGTCGAATGAGCATCTCCTTTCTAGATCTCAGGATTTATCGAGATGATAACAACAAGATTGCCACAGAGATCTTTAGGAAAAAGAAACGTCGACCAACAGTCTGCTCCACTCCTCGAGTGCACACTTTCCGCCAATTATTAGGAATATCCCCAAGGGTGAATTCCTTCGGCTCAAACGAAACTGTTCTGATGAACTAAGTTTCCGATCAAAGTGTGTAGAACTAAGGAGTCAACTCAAGGAAGGTGGGTATAGCAATCGTTTGATCAAGAAAGCTCAATACGACGTGAGTAAGGTACAACTTGAATCCTTAATATTTCTGGATAAAAAGAATCCAACCCCAAAAAAAGCAGGGGTGATGAGATTCATAGGGGATTTCTGTGGAAGCTGGAAAGAAGCCAGCCAAATCCTACAAAATCATTGGCACATACTGCAAATGGATGACGACCTATCTGAACATATAGGTGATAAGATCAACATGAGTTGGCGACGAGCACCTAATCTTAGAGATCAACTGGTGCAGAGCCACTTTTCACAATCATCCAGACCTAGTACATCTTTAAAGGGCAGTTACCCTTGTGGAAACTGCAAGGCTTGTTCCCACATTCATAACCAAACGGTTATTATGGACAGACATAATCAATCCATTCAGATCAAGGATTATTTTAATTGCAAAACAGAAAATGTTATTTACTGTATCACATGTCCCTGTGACTTGAAGTATGTGGGTATGACTTCACGTATGCTCAAAGTCAGAGCATTGGAACATGTGGGTAATGTTCGTAACGCTAGATCAGATGCATCTAAATTCAAGACCTTGACCACTGTTGCCAAACATTTTCTTCAGGTTCACAACAGTAGAAGCCAAGACCTACGAATTTTTGGCCTGGAACATCTTAAAATGGGCATAAAATGAGGAGACTTAATGAATAGATTACAGAAAAAAGAATCAGAATGGATCTTCAAGTTACATTCTCTGATTCCACGAGGTTTAAATGAGAACATCAACTATAGCGCTTTTCTTGAATAAATAAACAAAATAAAAAAGTTTTTTCTGACCCCAATGATCCTGAGAGAGAGATATATATACCAAAATTCCCAGTATATTGCGTAATACTGATCAAGGGTACGACTCTCATGAGAACCATAGCGTTCTGACCTGTCAGTTCTCTCTTTCTTCCCCGTACACTTACTATTTCCTTTTTGCACACAGTCTCTCATATGTATATATATGTATGTGTATATATATATATATATATATATATATATATATATGTATATATATTTATTTAATTTCTGTCACTAAAGTATTTAGCTAATTAACAATTCGTTTTTTTCCTCTCTATCATTATTATATATTAATTTTTTCTCTTCCCTTATACTCTTGGTCATATGCACATTTTCACACTTAATTTCTTTTCATTCACAATTTACTACTATTATACCGTCTGCCAAGGCATATAAATATGGAATATTTTTCACATTTTTACTCTGCCTGAGCCTATTAATTAAATATTCACTAACTTCTGCAACTTTCCTTCACATTTACACTTATCAACTTTGTACTGATATTAATCTATATAGCTTGTCCCATAATTAATTAACATTATATAACTTTACATATATATATAATAATTTAAATAATTTTTATTAAAAATATGTAATTGATTTATTACCAGATAATATGTGGAGAGCTGTACCTACACAGATATACATATATTGGTCTCTATAGGGTCATTACTGAGCGATCTCTTAACCTGAATCAGATCTATTTACTCATTCAACTCCCTTTCTCCTGGCCATTGGGCTTTATTATGGTACTTTAAATCAGTTGGTTTCATCAGTTAATATAATTATTAAACTAATTTATCAATTAACTAATAAGGATCAATTCCAGACTTTGTCTAATCATATGGACTAAATTCGGTGCCATCTGATCTCATGATGAATGTATCTTATTCATGAATAGATTTCATTTGACTAATTGGTATGATTCTATTATTATTGTTCATTTGCATAACCCCTGCCTTATAAACTCACGGCTGGGCTTGTGGGATTGAGGCTCCCGTGAACAAGCCCAGCAGTGAAACGTACGTCGGGACTATTGACGTCATCAAAGGACGTCGTGCGGCCACGCCCCCCCTTTTGGCTCGGGCAGCCGCAGCACCTCAGCGGGGACGGCGCGCGGCAGAAGTGAATGAGGGAAGCTGGGAGCCGGCCGGAGTATTGGAGGAGACTGATACACGCCGGCATCCAAAGCAGCTTGGAGCGGCGTTTGGTAACACACTGTCTCTCATTCTATAATTAACTACTCACTCGCGGCGGCATTTGCCTCGCTTTCCCCCCCCCCCCCCCCCCCCCCTTTTTTCTCTACAGCGTACCTCAAACTCTGAGGACAATAGGGATTTTCCACATATATCCCTCTGTAGGAATAAAGCGGTAATCCTACCAGTTTACATTATCCGCCTGCTGTCCCTATATAAAATTATTAAAGAGGTGCACTTTTATATGTGTTTGATCTATAGGTTGCATTTTCTTCTCCTGCAGAAAGCTCCATCTTATGTTTGTTTATCAGCAAATGAATGCTCTAGAACTTCATAAATTCAATTCTCAGCAGTGTCAGCAGAAAACAATGATTCTTTGAACTAATTGATTAATATAATGATGTTTGATAGTATAGCTTCTGCAGTACTGTATTGCTTAGTGAAGGTCCAATTCACAGGTTGTTTGAATTAGCTCTGCAGACCTTGTGCTTGAAGCAACAATGTTTCGTTTTACTTCTATGTTGCATTCTCCTCTTCTGCAGAAAGTACTATTCTATGACTGTTTATATTAACAAATGAATGTGTCAGAATCTTTATAGATTCAATCTTTCAGCTATGCCAGCAGAGGACAATGATTCTTTGAATTAAATACTCAGCATGGTAATGCTTGAATGGTATAGCCTCTGCAGCTTTGTGCTGTTTTCCCCTGCAGAAAGCACTAATCTATGACTGTTTATGTTAATGAATTAAGGTGTCAGAATTTTATGGATTCATCTTTCAGCTGTACTAACTGAGGACAATGATCCCTTGAATGAATTAATCAGCATAACAATGCTTGATGATATAGCCTTTGCAGCACTATGCTATTTAATGAAGGCTAATTGAATCTCTGACCTCACTCTGCAGACTTTCTCTTTGAAGATTATCTGCAACAATGTTTCATTTTTTCATTTATTTTCTTTCTATGTGAGAGTCCAGTGTTCTTATGTTTATTTTTGTTATTCAACAATCTACCTTTTCAATTGTTTTTTAGGTGAATATGATCTTATTTATTTCCACAGGCTTTGTTAATCTAATCTGATTACCTCTATATGTAGAGTGATTAATGCCTATGATATATAAACATCTAAATGTGCATTCCAGTTGATCTAGTTATATCAGCTTAATTATTGCTGTTACTGTGTATACTTATTCAGTAAATTTAAAGGTGATCAGCGATATATGAAATTGGGATGGTCTTCTGAATTATCTTACTAAATTATCCATTATTGACTCCTCCCATACTTTATTTCGAGCTGTACCTTTTTTCTACCACTCTCTCATCTGGCTGACAGTGTTGACAAGGGCCTTGCCCTTCTCAGCGTACATTTTGCCGTCACAGCAGAAAGCAGAAGTGGTTCTCTCCTTCTTCTTCTGTCTTACACTCAAAGAAAAGGACTATCTATTCCACAATAAGATGAGAGAGTGATGGCTCTCTTTTCCAACACTCTCTCATCTGGAAAAGCCTGGGGCCAATTGATTCAGTAACGAGTAGCAGGCAGAGTACAGACAGCAGAAGTGAGTTCTCTCTTCCTTCATATATCATCTTTACTATTCAAGGTCGTACTATCCTGAAAGTAGCCCGATCTTCTATCTCGGAAGCTGATAGGATAGACCTGGTTAGTACTTTGAAGGGGGACCACTTAGGAATACCAGGCACTGTGGATATCACCAAGATGATCACCTATTTTTCAATCTGAATAACACTGGTGGAGCAGTTCTATGCTGCTCACTCTCATTATACTTCATATTTCACCCTTCTATTTCTTATTTTACAATTTAAGATAGAGATTATAATTACATTGGACCGCACTGGTCGATATTTTAATGGGAACAGAATAAAAGTTAAGTTTTAGACTATTCATTATTACATCTCACCGTATACTGTTTTTGATTGACCATTATTAATTACAAATAAGAGTGCTCCCAAAAAGGATTTCTTTTGTCTTTCCTTTCCCTTTTCATATGTGTAGTTAACCTACAATAGTATTTTGGGAGCACCCCCAATAGGTAAAGTGCTATTTAAAGATCTGGCTATTAGCACTATTTATATTAGTTATTTCTATATCTGTCTATAATTAAGTGCGGCTTTATAGTGCACTGCTAGTGCGGAACTGACAAACCATACTACAAACTATTTATAACGTAGTCAGATTGTGAATTGGATAGTCGTAAAAATAGGATTTTAATTACCTACCGGTAAATCCTTTTCTCGTAGTCCGTAGAGGATGCTGGGGTCCACATTAGAACCATGGGTTATAGACAGGTCCACCAGGAGCCATGGGCACTTTAAGAGTTTGATAGTCTGGGCTGGCTCCTCCCTCTATGCCCCTCCTACCACACTCAGTCTAGAAACTGTGCCCGAGGAGACGGACAACTTCGGGAGAAGGACTTGACACAGATAGTGGCGAGATTCACACCAGCTCACACATACAAGGCAAACCAAGCTAACCAGCTTGAAAACTCAGCAACAGCTGAACAAGAATACTTAACCAAGTTAACCAAGAACAAAGCAGTACTGAACCAAGTAACCACTGCAGGATCATGAAGCGCTGGGCGGGCTTCCAGTATCCTCTGCGGACTACGAGAAACGGATTTACCGGTAGGTAATTAAAATCCTATTTTCTCTTACGTCCTAGAGGATGCTGGAGTCCATATTAGTACCATGGGGATGTACCAAAGCTCCCAGAACGGGAGGGAGAGTGCGGAGGCTCCTGCAGAACTTATTGACCAAACATTAGGTCCTCAGTGGCCAAAGTATCGAACTTGTAGAACTTAGCAAACGCGTTCGACCCAGACCAAGTAGCCGCTCGGCAAAGCTGTAAAGCCGAGACACCCTGGGCAGCTGCCAAGGAAGAACCCACCATACGAGTAGAGTGGGCCTTAACAGATTTTGGACACGGCAATACTGCTGTAGAATATGCATGCTGATCCAGCGAGAGATCGTCTGCTTAGAAGCAGGACACCCAATTTTTGGGGGATCATACAGGACAAACAGAGTCTGATTTTCTGTGACGAGCAGTCCTCTCCACATATATTTTCAGAGCCCTTACAACATCCAAGGACTTTGACGGAATTGAGGTGTCAGTAGCAACTGGCACCAAAATAGGTAGGTTGATATGAAAATCCGACACAACCTTTGGAAGGAATAGCTGACGTGTCCGGAGCTTAGCTCTATCTTCATGGAAGATCAAGTAGGGGCTTTTCTAAGACAAAGCCCCCAACTCCGACATACGTCTAGCAGAAGCTAAGGCCTTCCACGTGAGAAACTTGACCTCAACCTCCTGTAGAGGCTCGAACCAATCCGATTGGAGGAACTGTAACACCACGTTAAGATCCCAGGGTGCCGTAGGCGGCACAAAGGGAGGCTGGATGTGCACAACCCCTTTCAAGAAAGTCTGAACCTCAGGGAGGGAAGCCAGTTGTTTCTGGAAGAAAATGGATAAGGCCGAAATCTGGACCTTTACGGATCCCAACTTCACGCCCATATCCACACCTGCTTGCTGGAAGAGGAGAAACCATCCCAGTTGACACTCCACCATAGGAAATTTCTTGGATTCACACTAAGATACATACTTTTTCCAAATGCAATGGTAATGTTTAGACGTTACTACTTTCCTAGCCTATATCAGGGTAGGAATAACCTTCTTCGGAATGCCCTTCTGAGCTAATATCTGGCATTCAACCTCCATGCCGTCAAATGTAGCCGCGGTAAGTCTTGATAAGCGAACGGCCCCTGTTGCAGCAGGTCCTCCTGAAGAGGAAGAGGCCTCGGATCTTACAGCAGTAGATCCAGAAGATCCGTGTACCAAGCCCTTCTTGGCCAGTCCAGAGCAATGAGGATTGCCTGAACTCTTGTTCTCTTTATGAGCTTTAGAATACCGGGAATGAGTGGAACACCCACGGAGTCACCAGGGCGTCCACCGCCACTGCTTGCGGGTCTCTTGACCTGGAACAGTACCTCCGAAGCTTCTTGTTGAGACGGGAGGCCATCATGTCTATTTGAGATACACCCCAAAGATTTGTCACCTCCGTGACCACTTCCGGATGGAGGCCCCACTCTCCTGGATGGAGATCGTGTCTGCTGAGGAAGTCCGCTTCCCAGTTGTCCACTCCCAGAATGAAGATTGCTGACAGTGCCAATGCGTGCCTTTCTGCCCAGAGGATGATCCTTGTTACCTCTGACATTGCAGCTTTGCTCTTCGTTCCGCCCTGTCGGTTTATGTAGGCCACAGTCGTTACATTGTCCGACTGAACCTGAATGGCCCGATCTTGTAGAAGATGTGCCGCTTGTTGAAGACCGTTGTACATGGCCCTTAGTTCCAGAATGTTGATTGGAAGAATGGATTCCAGACTTGATCACCTTCCTTGGAAGGTTTCCTCTTGGGTGACTGCGCCCCAACCTCTGAGACTTTCATCCGTGGTTAGAAGGATCCAGTCCTGAATCCCAAACCTGCGGCCCTCTAGAAGGTGAGGCAATTGTAGCCACCACAGGAGTGAAATCCTTGCTTTCGGCGACAGATGTATCCTCTGGTGCATGTGCAGATGAGATCCCGACCACTTGTCCAGGAGGTCCAGTTGGAAGGATCGTGCATGAAATCTTCCGTATTGAAGAGCCTCGTAGGAGGCAACCATCTTCCCCAGAAGGCGAATGCACTAATGAACCGATACCCGGGTAGGCTTCAAGACATCCCGGACCATACTTTGAATCACCAACACCTTTTCCACCGGTAGAAATACCCTCTGCACTTTCATGTTGAGGACCATCCCCAGGAAAGACAATCTCCTTGTTGGCTCCAAATGTGATTTTGGAAGATTCAGGGTCCATCCATGTTCCCTGAGCAATCGAGTCGTGAGAGCAATGGACTGCAACAACCTCTCCCTGGAAGATGCCTTTATCAACAGATCATCCAGATAAGGAATTATATTCACCCCCTTCCTGCGGAGGCGGCTCATCATCTCTGCCATTACCTTGGTGAACACCCTCGGTGTTGTGGAGAGGCCAAACGGCAGTGCCTGGAACTGATAGTGACATTCCAAGAGTGCAGAGACTCCACTTTGAACCTGAATTCCCTTAGATAAGGGTTCAGCGACTTCAGGTTCAAATTTGGCCTTACCAAACCATCCGGTTTCGGTACCACAAAGAGGTTTGAATAGTAACCCTGGTCTTCCAGATGAGGTGGAACTGGAACAATTACATCTGCCCTTTCCAATTTGTGAATGTCTTCCTGAAGGATAGCCCTGTCTGCCAGCAAAACTGGCAGACCTGATTTGAAGAACCTGTGGGATGGGAGCTATTGAAACTCCAGTTTGTACCCCTGGACACAATATCCTGTACCCAGGGATGACAGACATGACAGAGTCTGGAGACGCCAAGGAGAACGTTCTGCTGCCTGCAACATCCTCCAGCATGACCGGTTTGGCAGTGGGTCAGTAATGGTGTGGGGTGGCATTTCTTTGGGGGGCCGCACAGCCCTCCATGTGCTCGCCAGAAGTAGCCTGACTGCCATTAGGTACCGAGATGAGATCCTCAGACCCCTTGTGAGACCATATGCTGGTGCGGTTGGCCCTGGGTTCCTCCTAATGCAAGACAATGCTAGACCTCATGTGGCTGGAGTGTGTCAGCAGTTCCTGCAAGCCGAAGGCATTGATGCTATGGACTCGCCTGCCCGTTCCCCAGACCTTTATCCAATTGAGCACATCTGGGACATCATGTCTCGCTCCATCCACCAATGCCATGTTGCACCACAGACTGTCCAGGAGTTGGCGGATGCTTTAGTCCAGGTCTGTGAGGAGATCCATCAGGAGACCATCCGCCACCTCATCAGGAGCATGCCCAGGCGTTGTAGGTAGGTCATACAGGAATGAAGAGGCAACAGACACTACTGAGCCTCATTTTGACTTGTTTTAAGGACATTACATTAAAGTTGGATCAGCCTGTAGTGTGTTTTTCCACTTTAATTTTGAGGGTGACTCCAAATCCAGACCTCCATGGGTTAATACATTTGATTTCCATTGATAATTTTTCTGTCATTTCTGCATTGACTTACACTATTTTTTTAAAATTGTTTTTATCTTTTTTTGGGGAGATATATCAAGCCTTGGAGAGAAATAAAGAAGCAATCACTTAACTTATTCTAGCAGCCTGTAAAATGACAGAAGATGGATGATTGGTACTTCATCACTCGCAACTTTATCTTGCCTCAAGGCTTAACACATCTCCCCTCTAGTTCAGTGTTTGATTGTTAAACAGATTGTTTCTACTTTATGATATACTCTAATGTTTATTTATTTCAATTCTAACTATTGGGTAAATTTACTAAAGGTTGGTTTTAGAACTATTTTAAATTGATTTAAACCATCTAAAATAGACTGCATTTCCAAAGTCAAAATCTGCCTATTTATCATACGCATATTTATTCCACTTCAATTGAAACCTAACATTGATGTCATCCGGATTTAGCATATCTATATGCAGGCCCGGTGCAAGGTCTCTCTACACCCTAGGCAAAGCTTCACCCTGGTGCCCCCTAACCTGCAACCCTCCTGCAGGAGGTGCATCAGGGCTAAAAGTACCAGCTGTGTAGGCACCCCTCAAAAGCCATAGTTACATCCGCCTCCTATGTGCTTTCACGTGACTTGATATTACACGTTTCGGTACAGAGGAAGCGCTGAGGCACTATGTGGTACAACCTGATAGTGGTGGCTGCACCTGATTAGACCCGCAGCAGCAGCCAGCGTATTATAAAAAGAGAAGGCCAAATACAGAGACATCCTTCATTATTTTGCTAGATGAATTCAGTGGCGCCCTCCAGGGGCTGGCGCCCCTAGGCAGCCTCCTATAGCTGCCTAATGGTAGAGCCGGCCCTGTCTATATGCTGTCGGTTTTGAACTTTCAGTTCAGATACATAAGCAAATCGAAGAGACAAAATTTGCAGAAAAGGTGAAGATATTCATCCGTGCCCAGGGCGCTATAACATAAATATCAATACATATAGACAGGTGCTTGAAAATAAGAATCAGAATACATCCCTTTAATATGGAAGCTGACTGTTGGATCTTGCTATTCTTCAATCCCAATAAGAAAGTTCAAAGTAGATTCACAGTTTTCAGACCCGTTCAGGATGACTTGTCCAAGCTCATACAGAGGGGGGAAAGACACAAAAACAACAACATACGGCCTCAAAAAGGATGAAGGAAAGAACCTTGGTTTATCCAACAAAGGAAGGCGTACCCCACTCACACAAATTAAATGTAGTATAAGCACATAAAGGTATCTTTAAAATGGAAAATACTTCATATACACGATTCTAGACTGTATTAGCCGTATCTTCAAATTCTGGGATAATTAATTTAAGATAGTTTTAGCGTTCCTGACACTCACACAGGAATGTGTAAAATGTTGGAGGGTATGTGATATGTCCTGTCAGGAGAACTCCTTAGGCAGTAAGCAATGAAAGGGGAGTGTGTGCCCTGAGGTAACAGTCCGGAGAGGTGAGCACTGCCCAGTGTGGGAGATAGCCTAACTCAGCAGCGGTATCGGACCTGAGAAGGCAGTGACAGAAGGGGATTCCCTGTCAGGAGGTGGACAGTGAGGCGGCACTTCCACTGACAAGCTAGTCAGGAGCTGGCCACATCCCCATATAAGGCGGGTAGAAAGGAGGTGCCTGACACATATAAGGGAAGTGGAGTATAGAATCTGAGGGGATAACCCTTTGTGGACAGAGCAGCAGAGAGACACAGGCTTCCCCATCTGACAGCCGTAAACAGCTAGGATCCCCATATAAGTGACAGGAGAGATGTCACAGCAGAGGTGTCACCGGGTGTGGTGACACCTGGTGCGCACCCTTCATATGCCAGCGCACCAGAGGCGCTTTCACTGTAAAAGGGGGCATGGCCACAAAGAAAGGGGGGCATGGCCTCGCGGTTCATCACTCTGGGGGCGTGCCCAGCATCTCCGGAGATGCTGGGCTGTACTGGGCTGCCCCCGGAGACTGTCTGCAGCGCTGTCGGCTCTTCTGTTATGACAGGAGCCAGGTGCTGTAGCAGAATTTCACACTGCAACACCAGGCTCCTATCACTGCGGAGGAGCCCACAGATTGGTGTCACCGCTCTTAGGCGTCACACCCGGGTGCAGGCCGCACCCGCCTTGTGACACCACTGTGTCACAGTAATCCTTTTGTGCACCACATAATAACTAGGAGCCATTAAAAAAAATCATAGACACTGAACTTATCCAATGCAAACAAGTCCCTGCAGTGCTGTGCATATTGATTGACTACATTGCAGCGTCATAGTGCACTCACAAATAGCTATGTTTGAATAAAAGAAACTATAATCTGCAGCCTTTCATGCGTTCCCCAGTAATGACAGTCTAATAAAGCTCTGCTAGCTACTAAAAATCTCTGCATATTTGACCAATGCTAAGGATGTATAGCAGAATGGAGATCTAAGAGTCTTTTGGTGTTTCAGGAGAAAGGGGACTCTGAGTACACTGACTAGCTAATAGCAGTTAACCTCTTGTAAACTTCATATTGTAAAAAGCAACAGGCAAGTGCATTATTGCATGAGATTCCACTATCCAGTATTTTACGATAAAAACATTTTCCTACTCACCTATTCATCTACATACCTACCCTGGAGAGAGTTATAAAATGTGCCACCATCTGATGTTCACGTGGTTAAATTGAAGATAGATGTTATTAATGTTACTACAGTTACTTTTTTGACATCATAGTATATATATATATATATATATATGTATATGTACACTGCTCAAAAAAATAAAGGGAACACTAAAACAACACATTGTAACTCCAAGTCAATCACACTTCTGTGAAATCAAACTGTCCACTTAGGAAGCAACACTGCTTGACAATCAATTTCACATGCTGTTGTGCAAATGGAACAGACAACAGGTGGACATTTTAGGCAATTAGCAAGACACCCCCAATAAAGGAGTTGTTCTGCAGGTGGTGACCACAGACCACTTCTCAGCTCCTATGCTTTCTGGCTGATGTTTTGGTCACTTTTGAAAGCTGGTGGTGCTTTCACTCTAGTGGTAGCATGAGACAGAGTCTACAACCCACACAAGTTGCTCAGGTAGTGCAGGTCATCCAGGATGGCACATCAATGCGAGCTGTGGCAAGAAGGTTTGCTGTGTCTGTCAGCGTATGTCCAGAGCATGGAGGTGCTACCAGGAGACAGGCCAGTACATCAGGAGATGTGGAGGAGGCCGTAGGAGGGCCACAACCCAGCAGCAGGACTGCTACCTCCGCCTTTGTGCAAGGAAGAACAGGAGGAGCACTGCCAGAGCCCTGCAAAATGACCTCCAAATGTGCATGTGTCTACTCAAACGATCAGAAACAGACTCCATGAGGGTGGTATGAGCTTACAGCCCAACACCGTGCAGGACGTTTGGCATTTGCCAGAGAACACCAAGATTGGCAAATTCACCACTGGCGCCCTGTGCTCTTCACAGATGAAAGCAGGTGCTCACTGAGCACATGTGACAGATGTGACAGAGTCTGGAGACGCCAAGGAGAACATTCTGCTGCCTGCAACATCCTCCAGCATGACCGGTTTGGCAGTGGGTCAGTAATGGTGTGGGGTGGTATTTCTTTGGGGGGCTGCACAGCCCTCCATGTGCTCGCCAGAGGTAGCCTGACTGCCATTAGGTACCGAGATGAGATCCTCAGACCCCTTGTGAGACCATATGCTGGTGCGGTTGGCCCTGGGTTCCTCCTAATGCAAGACAATGCTAGACCTCATGTGGCTGGAGTGTGTCAGCAGTTCCTACAAGACGAAGGCATTGATGCTATGGACTGGCCCTCCCGTTCCCCAGACCTGAATCCAATTGAGCACATCTGGGACATCATGTCTCGCTCCATCCACCAACGCCACATTGCACCACAGACTGTCCAGGAGTTGGCGGATGCTTTAGTCCAGGTCAGGGAGGAGATCCTTCAAGAGACCTTCCGCCACCTCATCAGGAGCATGCCCAGGCATTGTAGGTAGGTCATACAGGCACGTGGAGGCCACACACACTACTGAGCCTCATTTTGACTTGTTTTAAGACATTACATCAAAGTTGGATCAGCCTGTAGTATGTTTTTCCACTTTAATTTTGAGCGTGACTCCAAATCCAGATCTCCATGGGTTAATAAATTTGATTTCTATTGATAATTTTTCTGTGATTTTGTTGTCAGCACATTCAACTATGTAAAGAACAAAGTATTTAATAAGAATATTTCATTCATTCAGATCTAGGATGTGTTATTTTAGTGCTCCCTTTATTTTTTTGAGCAGTATATATATATATATATATATATATATATATACAGGTTGAGTATCCCTTATCCAAAATGCTTGGGACCAGAGGTATTTTGGATAACGGATTTTTTCGTATTTTGGAATAACTGCATACCATAATGAGATATCATGGTGATGGGACCTAAATCTAAGCACAGAATGCATGTATGTTTCATATACATCTTATACACACAGCCTGAAGGTCATTTTAGACAATATTTTTTATAACTGTGCATTAAACAAAGTGTGTGTATATTCACACAATTCATTTATGTTTCATATACACCTTATACACACAGCCTAAAGGTCATTTAATACAATATTTTTAATAACTTTGTGTATATTAAACAAAGTTTGTGTACATTGAGCCATCAAAACACAAAGGTTTCACTATCTCACTCTCGCTCAAAAAAGTCTGTATTTCGGAATATTCCGTATTTCGGAATATTTGGATATGGGATACTCAACCTGTATATATATATATATATATATATTGTGGCAGTCCAGTCCGGAACATGGTGGTTCCTTGCCCTCCAGCCGTACCACTTCAAGGTCCAGCACAGAGCAGGAGTATTACAGGGCAATGCGGATGCCCTTTCAAGGACGTTCCTCTCCTCAAAAGGTGCAGATCCCTGTGGGGTGAAGCTAGAGGGGGGGGGGAGGACTCTGAGAGAGACCAACCTGAAAAGGGGTACGCCTGCTGAGATTGGCGAGCAGGCATGTGCGCCAAAGAAGGACTCAGCTTCACTCGTAGGCTTGAAGCTTAGGGGGAGGATATGTGGCAGTCCAGTCCGGATGCCACCCCGGTGTTTGCAGAATAGGGCACGACAGTTCGGGTGCCCGGGCTAAGGCGACCTGGGTTTAGGCCTGGACCAAGAGGAAGCCCCAGGGAGGTGTTGGAACACAGCAGGTTGTCTCTTTAATGTTGTGTCAAAGATCATCTGGCAGTTGGAAATTCTATTATTGTATTGCTGTTGATACACAGAAATACCCTGCAATTTCATACATGAGATCCCATCCATGCAGGTCCGGTCCAGGTATTGGAGCAAGCGCTCCCAGCAATCAGGCACACCTGTGCCACACTTTTCTAAAGCTCGTTAGGGCAAGGGCTTAGGGCTCCTGATGTCAACAAGTAGCCAGGCGATAGAGGGCGGGCCAGTGGCAGTGGCAAACGCAGGATTTATAGAGGGGGGTTTCCAAATGCAATCTGCAAATATCTCACTCTGTGGAATATGGAATACAGTATAGATGATCTATAGTATAGGCTGTATCAAATATATTTCAATAAAATAAATAAGATAATTGGTCAGGAAAAGGTTAAACATACTATAATAAATAAATGCACAAACATTATAGAACCAGTACTGCACTTTCTAAACACACATTCTCCCACCTCACGGTAAGGCACCTGTCTCTTCTTACTGGTAGCTACTCTTTGGTCCAGTGCACTGAATGAGGGGTCAGAACCACACACACAGCAAACTTAATAGAAAAAACTGCTACCACTGGGCATGATGTGGCAGTGACTTTAGTAATTGTATTATATACCATTGGTATTGTTGTCATAATTTGCCAATAGCCAAGAGGAGGGGGGTTTCTGGGCAACCGGAACCCCCCCCCCCCCTGCGTTTGCCTATGAGTGGGTTAGAGACAGGGAGCCTGAGAATGTATAAATGCTGTTTGTGAACTGGTACCTAATTGAGGTTCCCCTTGAACATGCTGCCAAAAGTCTGTTTACTGTACTGTGGAAATAAACGGACTGCTTTTCTTTTATACAACTGAAGTGCAAGTGAAATTAAGACAATTTAACTGAAAGAGACTGAGTTTATTTAACCAAGACACCATCATTGCTAAGTTATATTTGTCAGGTGACACTACCATCCCTTCGCTAGCTTCATCTTCTTTGAATAGAACTGAGATACATTGACATTATTACTGGCCAGGATTCTTTATATATCTGTGTGCCAATTCCCCATTGCAACTCTGTGGCCCCACAAAATTCTGCAAGAGCTACAACATTATTTGCAGGTAAAGATCATTATACTTTGGCTATGGAAAGCTAGAAATGTAGTAATTGTTTTTGACAAGTGTGCTTTTCATCACTCTTTTCATTACCACATAGATTGTGATTCTAATACAGTATGCTAATATCTGTGATTCAGTTGATTGTCTTTAGAATTTTTTAATAATCCATTGTTATGTGAACTGTAGCAAATTTACTTCTCTTTATCCTTCTTTGATGCCCAATTCTTCTTGTGATTATCCATCTTTTATGCCAATTAACCAATCATCATTCTGTATCCCGAGTTCATTGCGGATCAATAAAAAGATATCCTATTGAAATTGCTGACTCAATCCTGTTTTGTATTAATCAATCCTACCTCTCTGAACACGATACTATAGAACAAGGTACGGGAGAAGCATTTTAGGGGAAAGGTCGTCACATAGCTACCTAACACCTGTGATACCTCAACCACTTAGACATACCCGCCAACCGCGGGGTGTTACTTAAGTGTGCATGCTGTATATGCACATATGTATGTAAAATTATGTAGATGTACATATCTTCTAGTTAAGTTATTGCTACTGCAATTTAAAATAATCAAGTTCCCATATACCAAACTTGCTGTTCTACCCGTTCTTCACACGGGAGTTTCTGATTTTCACGGTTGGAAATATAAATGAGTGTTAAAAATAATGGTAAATAAATGGTAAATCTATAGAGCTGTAAATATGAGTCGTCTTAATGTAAGTAAATATAAATCCATGGATCTTGGCATTACCCGAGGAGCACCCGTAGCAGATATGGTAAAAGTGACAGGACCATTTTTGTAGTTTATTACATTCTACACACTGAAGGTGCTATCCAAATTTTGATTGGTTTGTCCGTTTGGGCGTTATTATTCATGCAACGCAAGCTACGCATCTGTAATAACATCATTATTTCAATACCCTTAGGGGAGGTTTACTAAAATTCTAATTATGTAGTTTTCCTATTTCCCATCTGCAGAATACCTATGTCAAATTTCATCTTCCTAACATATCGGTAAGTTAGAATTAGTGATGAGTCAGTCAGTGATACCCCTAACACAGGTTATTGCACATGAATGTGCATAACCTGTGTTGCTGTGCGGTGTGAGTGGGCCCAACTGGAATAATCCGGGTCGAGTGACCCGGTATTTCAACTCGGGTAGTTTGCAGGGTTGAACACGTGTTCAACCCGGCAAACTGTGCTATGTAAACGAGAGCCGGATCACATCGACCCGGCTCCCGTTCACAGTGAATGGATAGGCGGCGCTTGGTGATCATGTGATCTCCAAGCGCCACCCCAGCCGCATCACTGGCAATATCACCAACCTGGTAATAATCCGGATTGGAGATGGTAGTGTGAAAGGGGCCTGAGGCGGGTCGCAGCCAGGTAGCACCCGTGTTAGGCTCCCGGCTGCGACCCGCCTCATTTGGTGTAAAAGGGGTATTAGTGAATGAGTGAGTGAGGGCTTTTGCATTTATATATATATAGACACATGCCTCCCAAATTTAGGGTGGTGTGTAGGGGGACTCTTGCTTGTGTCTAAGGCACACGCCCGTAGATCTGAGGCATGACTTCACCTTAAATACTGCGGCTACTAGCCACACCACATTTTTGTCACGGTGGGGGCATACTTCAGCTGCTAGCCCTGCCTCCAGACGCTCTCTCCCAAGAATAGATACCTCTGTTAACCACTGCTCTGCTAAGCTAAGGTTGAGAGAGTCTCTCCCAATCCTCGCCGCCAGCACAAGGCACAAGCATGCAGGTGGGAGGGTGGATAATGGCAGAAAAGTGGACTGTCCCGCCAAAATCGGGAAGGTTGTGAGGTATGCAAATAATATGATATATCCATGATAGTAAAGCATCTTACATAGTAACCCCCTCAAATATAGGATCAATGTGGTGTTGGAGGCAATTTTGTCTGTAGTCATTAGGGGGGTAATTCCAAGTTGATCGCAGCAGGAAATTTTTTAGCAGTTGGGCAAAACCATGTGCACTGCAGGGGGGGCAGATATAACATTTGCAGAGAGTGTTAGATTTGGGTGGGTTATTTTGTTTCTGTGCAGGGTAAATACTGGCTGTTTTATTTTTACACTGCAATTTAGACTGCAGATTGAACTCACCACACCTAAAATCTAACTCTCTCTGCAAATGTTATATCTGCCTCCCCTGCAGTGCACATGGTTTTGCCCAACTGCTAAAAAATTTCCTGCTGCGATCAACTTGGAATTACCCCCTAGATACATAATAATTCCAACTCCAGCTAATATATCTCCGAGCACATGAACCTAATCATTATTTTTCAGGAAATAACAAGAGGAGAAAGCCTGTAATACAGAGTTGCCCAAACTCCACCACTTCAGTCCATTACCCTTTCTTTTATTTATTTAATGCTTATGCCAGGCATAAACGGTCAGATAAAAAGGCATTTTATCTGACCCTGCTGATATCCGGGACATACACTGGGGCAGATGTATTAAGCCTGGAGACAGCATAAGGAAGTGATAAACCAGTGATAAGTGCAAGGTGATAAATGCACCAGCCAATCAGCTCCTGTTAATTTACATATTGGAGCTGATTGGCTGGTGCGTTTATCACCTTGCACTTATCACGGCTTTATCTCTTCCTTACGCCTTCTCCAGGTTAATACATCTGTGGGATATCTCACAGTGTATGTCACCTTATATCAGCGCTCAGGGTTGGACTGGCCCACAGGGGTACAGGGGAAACCTCTGGTAGGCCCCACCCCTCCTCTAGGGATCAGGTTCCAAACTGTGCAATTGAATTATACATCATACACATGTTACATTATACTGCACAGGACAATGGTGTGTTTTCTACAGTGCATTGCTGTTTTTAATCTGGTACATTATCATGCATGTACTAGCAGTAATTACTATACACTATATATATAAAGGGTTCCAGAGCATACACTCTCTAATGGGAAGCCAAGCCTCTGTGGCAGCTGGCTACGCCCCCTATAAAGATTGACCACACCTAAGCATGGGCCCCTACCAATGCATACTCCCAGTAGGCCCTTCATGCCCCAGTCAAACACTGTCTCCCTAGGGGAGGAGACATTTCCTTGTTTTTTCCCACGTGAAGGAACAGAGGAATGTCCATCGGTTGGCTGCGGTAGGGCATACACAGCCCAATGTGGCTGACATGACACTTAAGGGGGTATTCAATTGTTTGAAAAGTCAGTTGGGTGTCTGTTTTTTCCTATCTAATAGACAGGAGAAAACAGACACCCAACTGATTTTTCAAGAGGGATTTCCTGACAGGGGACATATTTAAGTGGACTCAGAACATCAGCAAATTCCCAAATAAAAGAGATACACAGAGATCTGATCAGACACCTTTATCATCTGAGATAGAACCCTCTGATACTGAAGATATTGAGACCAGAGAGATCTATAACCAGAGACGTAGTACTAACTCCCGGACTACAGCATCCTCCTCATCAAACTCTTTTTAGAGGATATCAGGGGTACCTTCCGTGGACGCCCCGACGAATTAAAACGAGGCGGGCCAAAAGGAAGAAGAGGAAGAAAGAGATGGAGGTCTCCCCAGTCACACCGATATCCATCCAGGCGGAAGAAATAAACAAACCCGCCTTATCAGCAACCAAACTCAAAATTATTAATTTGTCCTCCCATATCCTGACTTCCGACCAGATTTCAGTCCTAGAAAAGGGTCTTTCTTTTTCGCCGACAACCACATTTGACCCATTTAAATGGAAACTAATCTAAGACTGTTTGGTCGTAAGTTGTTACTAGCCAAATACTTTAATCAAAGAAAGGGCGAAGTAAACAATACATCTACAGATGCATTATCACAACAGGATACTGAGGCAATCAGGATTCTGGAAGAATTGGCTAACGAACAGGTGGATTTTACTGAAGATCAAAATCCACAACATAAACGACCTACATGTAAAAAGAAATCCACATTCTTCCCAGGAGACCATATATGTCCAGAAATAAAGGTTTTTCTCAACCTGGTATCACGAGATTTTGACAAACTATACCAAAAACAGAAACACCACCGAAAAATAGGTAATTTGACTCATTCACAGAAGCATGCCTTAAAACAAATTCGAAGCTGGGATGACATTCTGATCAAGCCTTCAGATAAAGGCGGGAATATTGTTATCTGGCCTACCAATCTCTATCTGAGGGAAGCCAGCCGTCAATTAAATGACACCTCCTGCTATAAAATCACCTTGTTTGACCCCACTCAAAATTTTCTTATAAAATATAAGAGAATAGTTGACAGACATTTGCAGTTGGGCACGATCACAAAAGGAGAATGGGAATATCTAGCTACACCACACCCTCGAACGCCAACCTTCTACTTACTGCCTAAAGTACACAAAAATGTTAAAAATCCTCCTGGAAGGCCCATTATATCAGGTAATGGGGGCCTCCTAGAGAAAGCTAGCTGCTTTCTGGATGTAAACATCTCAGGCATCATGTTCTGACCCTTCCTTCTTACACCAAGGACACCACCGATGTATTAAGAAAGATTCATGATGTACACTTGGAGGAATCATACATATTGGTGAGCCTCGATGTTGAGGCACTATATACCTCCATTAAACATGATTTGGGGATTATGGCAGTAAGATATTTTCTATCAATTGAAGGAATAGGTGACTTTCAGGAATTTTTGTTGGAACTTTTGGAGTTTGTATTACATCACAACTACTTCCTGTTCAACAACCGCTTCCATATCCAATTAAGGGGTACTGCAATGGGGGCAGCATGTGCCCCCACCTATGCAAACTTGTTTTTAGGTTGGTGGGAGCGAGAATTTGTCTTTAGTGACAATCAAGAACATTACACCAATCACATCATCACATGGATGCGTTTCATAGATGATATTTTTATGATATGGGACGGCCCTGAAACTAAATTGGAAGAATATATCCAAACCATTAACAACAATGACATCAATTTGAAATTCACCTATACCAGCAGTCGAATGAGCATCTCCTTTCTAGATCTCAGGATTTATCGAGATGATAACAACAAGATTGCCACAGAGATCTTTAGGAAAGAAACGTCGACCAACAGTCTGCTCCACTCCTCGAGTGCACACTTTCCGCCAATTATTAGGAATATCCCCAAGGGTGAATTCCTTCGGCTCAAACGAAACTGTTCTGATGAACTAAGTTTCCGATCAAAGTGTGTAGAACTAAGGAGTCAACTCAAGGAAGGTGGGTATAGCAATCGTTTGATCAAGAAAGCTCAATACGACGTGAGTAAGGTACAACTTGAATCCTTAATATTTCTGGATAAAAAGAATCCAACCCCAAAAAAAGCAGGGGTGATGAGATTCATAGGGGATTTCTGTGGAAGCTGGAAAGAAGCCAGCCAAATCCTACAAAATCATTGGCACATACTGCAAATGGATGACGACCTATCTGAACATATAGGTGATAAGATCAACATGAGTTGGCGACGAGCACCTAATCTTAGAGATCAACTGGTGCAGAGCCACTTTTCACAATCATCCAGACCTAGTACATCTTTAAAGGGCAGTTACCCTTGTGGAAACTGCAAGGCTTGTTCCCACATTCATAACCAAACGGTTATTATGGACAGACATAATCAATCCATTCAGATCAAGGATTATTTTAATTGCAAAACAGAAAATGTTATTTACTGTATCACATGTCCCTGTGACTTGAAGTATGTGGGTATGACTTCACGTATGCTCAAAGTCAGAGCATTGGAACATGTGGGTAATGTTCGTAACGCTAGATCAGATGCATCTAAATTCAAGACCTTGACCACTGTTGCCAAACATTTTCTTCAGGTTCACAACAGTAGAAGCCAAGACCTACGAATTTTTGGCCTGGAACATCTTAAAATGGGCATAAAATGAGGAGACTTAATGAATAGATTACAGAAAAAAGAATCAGAATGGATCTTCAAGTTACATTCTCTGATTCCACGAGGTTTAAATGAGAACATCAACTATAGCGCTTTTCTTGAATAAATAAACAAAATAAAAAAGTTTTTTCTGACCCCAATGATCCTGAGAGAGAGATATATATACCAAAATTCCCAGTATATTGCGTAATACTGATCAAGGGTACGACTCTCATGAGAACCATAGCGTTCTGACCTGTCAGTTCTCTCTTTCTTCCCCGTACACTTACTATTTCCTTTTTGCACACAGTCTCTCATATGTATATATATGTATGTGTATATATATATATATATATATATATATATATATATATGTATATATATTTATTTAATTTCTGTCACTAAAGTATTTAGCTAATTAACAATTCGTTTTTTTCCTCTCTATCATTATTATATATTAATTTTTTCTCTTCCCTTATACTCTTGGTCATATGCACATTTTCACACTTAATTTCTTTTCATTCACAATTTACTACTATTATACCGTCTGCCAAGGCATATAAATATGGAATATTTTTCACATTTTTACTCTGCCTGAGCCTATTAATTAAATATTCACTAACTTCTGCAACTTTCCTTCACATTTACACTTATCAACTTTGTACTGATATTAATCTATATAGCTTGTCCCATAATTAATTAACATTATATAACTTTACATATATATATAATAATTTAAATAATTTTTATTAAAAATATGTAATTGATTTATTACCAGATAATATGTGGAGAGCTGTACCTACACAGATATACATATATTGGTCTCTATAGGGTCATTACTGAGCGATCTCTTAACCTGAATCAGATCTATTTACTCATTCAACTCCCTTTCTCCTGGCCATTGGGCTTTATGGTACTTTAAATCAGTTGGTTTCATCAGTTAATATAATTATTAAACTAATTTATCAATTAACTAATAAGGATCAATTCCAGACTTTGTACTAATCATATGGACTAAATTCGGTGCCATCTGATCTCATGATGAATGTATCTTATTCATGAATAGATTTCATTTGACTAATTGGTATGATTCTATTATTATTGTTCATTTGCATAACCCCTGCCTTATAAACTCACGGCTGGGCTTGTGGGATTGAGGCTCCCGTGAACAAGCCCAGCAGTGAAACGTACGTCGGGACTATTGACGTCATCAAAGGACGTCGTGCGGCCACGCCCCCCCTTTTGGCTCGGGCAGCCGCAGCACCTCAGCGGGGACGGCGCGCGGCAGAAGTGAATGAGGGAAGCTGGGAGCCGGCCGGAGTATTGGAGGAGACTGATACACGCCGGCATCCAAAGCAGCTTGGAGCGGCGTTTGGTAACACACTGTCTCTCATTCTATAATTAACTACTCACTCGCGGCGGCATTTGCCTCGCTTTCCCCCCCCCCCCCCCCCCCCCCTTTTTTCTCTACAGCGTACCTCAAACTCTGAGGACAATAGGGATTTTCCACATATATCCCTCTGTAGGAATAAAGCGGTAATCCTACCAGTTTACATTATCCGCCTGCTGTCCCTATATAAAATTATTAAAGAGGTGCACTTTTATATGTGTTTGATCTATAGGTTGCATTTTCTTCTCCTGCAGAAAGCTCCATCTTATGTTTGTTTATCAGCAAATGAATGCTCTAGAACTTCATAAATTCAATTCTCAGCAGTGTCAGCAGAAAACAATGATTCTTTGAACTAATTGATTAATATAATGATGTTTGATAGTATAGCTTCTGCAGTACTGTATTGCTTAGTGAAGGTCCAATTCACAGGTTGTTTGAATTAGCTCTGCAGACCTTGTGCTTGAAGCAACAATGTTTCGTTTTACTTCTATGTTGCATTCTCCTCTTCTGCAGAAAGTACTATTCTATGACTGTTTATATTAACAAATGAATGTGTCAGAATCTTTATAGATTCAATCTTTCAGCTATGCCAGCAGAGGACAATGATTCTTTGAATTAAATACTCAGCATGGTAATGCTTGAATGGTATAGCCTCTGCAGCTTTGTGCTGTTTTCCCCTGCAGAAAGCACTAATCTATGACTGTTTATGTTAATGAATTAAGGTGTCAGAATTTTATGGATTCATCTTTCAGCTGTACTAACTGAGGACAATGATCCCTTGAATGAATTAATCAGCATAACAATGCTTGATGATATAGCCTTTGCAGCACTATGCTATTTAATGAAGGCTAATTGAATCTCTGACCTCACTCTGCAGACTTTCTCTTTGAAGATTATCTGCAACAATGTTTCATTTTTTCATTTATTTTCTTTCTATGTGAGAGTCCAGTGTTCTTATGTTTATTTTTGTTATTCAACAATCTACCTTTTCAATTGTTTTTTAGGTGAATATGATCTTATTATTTCCACAGGCTTTGTTAATCTAATCTGATTACCTCTATATGTAGAGTGATTAATGCCTATGATATATAAACATCTAAATGTGCATTCCAGTTGATCTAGTTATATCAGCTTAATTATTGCTGTTACTGTGTATACTTATTCAGTAAATTTAAAGGTGATCAGCGATATATGAAATTGGGATGGTCTTCTGAATTATCTTACTAAATTATCCATTATTGACTCCTCCCATACTTTATTTCGAGCTGTACCTTTTTTCTACCACTCTCTCATCTGGCTGACAGTGTTGACAAGGGCCTTGCCCTTCTCAGCGTACATTTTGCCGTCACAGCAGAAAGCAGAAGTGGTTCTCTCCTTCTTCTTCTGTCTTAACACTCAAAGAAAAGGGACTATCTATTCCACAATAAGATGAGAGAGTGATGGCTCTCTTTTCCAACACTCTCTCATCTGGAAAAGCCTGGGGCCAATTGATTCAGTAACGAGTAGGCAGGCAGAGTACAGACAGCAGAGTGAGTTCTCTCTTCCTTCATAATTCATCTTTACTATTCAAGGTCGTACTATCCTGAAGTAGCCCGATCTTCTATCTCGGAAGCTGATAGGATAGACCTGGTTAGTACTTTGAAGGGGGACCACTTAGAATACCAGGCACTGTGGATATCACCAAGATGATCACCTATTTTTCAATCTGAATAACACTGTGGAGCAGTTCTAT